>NW_009619800.1:112345-133788 GCF_000690535.1 Cariama cristata
CCGGTGCGGGGGCAGAGTCCCCTGCAGCCATCATGGAGAGACCACGGGGGAGGAGAGGAAGGGCATGAGGAGGAAGGAGCAGCGGAGAGGAGCTCTTAGGGACTGACCACAACCCCCTGTGCTGCTGGGGGGGCACAAAGGAGTTGGGAGTTGAGGGCGGGGAAGCAGAGGACCTGAGAGTAAAGGACTGAGAGTGAGCCTGGGAAAAGGGAGGGGTGGGAGGAAGGTGTTGTTTTCATTTATTTGTTTTCCATTATCCAAACCTGTTGTAATTGGCAATAAATTAATTTTCTCCAAGTCGAGTTTGTTTTGTTCATGACCGTAACTGTCTTTTATCTCGACCCACAAGCTTTTTTATCTTATTTTCTCCCCGCCCAGCCATCCTGCTGAGGGGGAGTGAGAGAACAGCTGAGTGGGCAGCTGACAGATGGCCAAGGTCAACCCACCACAATAATGTATCAAAATCTACTGCTTATTCTCATTTATTGCAGATAAGGGATTTTAGATGATGAAGGCTTTATAAAATTGAAGAAAATAAGGGAGACAGTGGTAAAGTGAGCTGGAAAAAATCTCCATCTTGGGATCTCAAGATGTTTTATAGAGATCAAAGACCACCTTATACCTAGCTTTGTGGAGGTCCTCAAGGCAAAAATGAGAACGAATTAACAGCATCCTTGACCCCATCCAGTCATGTTCACAACATATATGGCTCTATCACTGCTAATGGCTGAACATGAGGGTTGTGAACCATAAAAGCTAACGCATCTGGTATCTTCTTGACAGACTTGCAGTGGGGAAATACCAGTCCTAATATTTCATTTTGGATCAGGCCTCCCTAGCATCCAGCTGTCAGGAAGCACAGTCAAAACACACTTGTCCTCAGTTCACAAATTGTCCTCAGTTCAGTCTTCAGAAGTATTTACAAACTTCTACTTTGTCAAAGTAAACCAGCTCTGTATGTGTTTGCAAAGTTTCAGCACTATGAAATAGAAAGTAGAGAGGAGAAAAATAAAAGCCATACTATAAACCATATTAAAGAGGGGAAACTGCATTGTAAAACAGATGAATTTTTATTTTTCATGTTAGAACATGGTTTTAGGTGAAGAGCTACATTAGTCTTACGTAGGACGCATGATTAATGGAGGAGCTGATGCTCCTGCGGGTCAGTGGGAACAGCAAAGGGAAAATGGTATCATTAGGTAACAGTGTTATCACCTGATATATGTACATTTTAGGTCCTGACAAATGAAGCTTAATGTTCCATAGGATATGAAAACAAATTAAGAAAGAGCTACACTAAGGTCCAGTGACAAAGTAAGCGTGGAAGCAGCACAGACATTGCTGGGCTAGCGAAAACAGCCTTTTAAAGGTAAATTGAAGTTTGGGGTAACAGAGTGTGGCTAGCACAGCCATTGCTCTGTAAATTCATTGGCACAACCAACACCCAATGTGTTATCATTTATAATGCGACTGTGCCAATCTAGATGGAGAATCCACTAAAATCAGATTGGGATCCTGAGCACTGAAGAGGTCCACATAGTGAAAGAGAAAGCCAGGTAATGACACACAGTCAACCTAGGGATCCTCCACCGTGTCATGATGATAGACAGGGACATTACTCCTGTCACTTTAAGATATATACTGCCTGGCTCTGCCTGAGGATGTTCTGGTTTTGATGTGTAGAATCCCATCCCTACTTTGATTTCTTCAGCCCTTGGCTAGGCTCAGACACAACACGGTGAGAACTGTGGCCTGTAAGGGAGACAGGAGCACAAGGCCTTCAAAGTGCAGCTGCCACCTGGCTCTGCAGGAATGAGGTATTTCTGTTCAGGGTGATCAGGACTTCAGAAATATTTTCTTTTATTTTTCAAAAGGAAAATTTTGCTTTTTAACTAAAGTGTTTGCAGTCTTCTCTATGGAGAGGAACAGCTGTGCTCAGACCCTTGCCTTTCTCTAGCCAAGGATTCCTATGACCCAGAGCTGCAGCATCAAGGAAGCCATGGAAAGCTTTTGAAAGGTAATGCTGTACTTTTTAAGACTTGCAACATGCTGAGAAGGAGGCAGGTCACCTTTGCTATATCCATCACCAGTGAGAGCTATGTTCCCTGGAAGTAAGGCAATTCTGCTGGCAATTGCAGACTCCTATGCCTGTGTATCTATTTCTAAAACAGCTACAATGCAGATGCCAGAACAACATTTGTTTGGAGCAGTCACTATATTATAAAATTTACTTTGTTGATGGGAAAGCAAGTTACACCCTAGCTGCATGCAATTTAGCCTGAAGACTCTTCTGTCACCACTGGCCCCCTGCATGCTGTTCTTTACCATCATGTAACAATGACTGCTTGACAGTGTTCCTACTGCTACATGAGTTTCAAAGCAAAATAGAACTGAGCCCATTAACTTGATTTTATTTTTTTTTCTTACTAATACCAATCTGATCCTGGCTTCCACCACACCTGGGGCACCATTCCCTTCAAGCTCAAATCTGCAGGTACAATTCCTATGGAGCTTTATCTATAGCTATTAACTTCCTTTTACAAGTTTCTAAGCCTCCAACTGAATTCCAGGCAACAGAATTCATCGTTATTTCTTGCCATAATAGAAAAAAAATATTGCTTGTGTCACTTTGCAAATTCTTCAGCTGGCCCTAGCTCCACTCCTTGACTCTTCCTAAGCTGAATCCTTTAAAAGTTGTTGATTGTGACTATAGCTCTCCCGGCACGTGACCAAATTTCTTCTCTACAGTATTAAAGTCTGTCCAGCTGCCACCCCCTCTTTCCACACACACATAAATAAATGAGCTGCTGAGCGCATTTTCAGCCTGTTATCACTGTATTGGGTGTTCCACACAGAGAAAACTGGAGCAGCTACAACTCACACTCCTTTATTTAATATGTATCAATGCCAACCAGTATCTAATGCACGCAATGATTGAATACTGACAAGCATATTTTTCCAGCCCACTTCTCCTTTGGCAATAATGCCTGACCAAGATTGATGACTCTAATACCAAAACAGGCAGTTTGTTTGTTTCTTCTGTAGGCTTCATTTTTCAAATAGCCTCAGAGTCCCCTTCCCTCCACCAAAGAAAAAGGGCATGGAAAATTGTGGCGACTACTGAGATACCTCTATGAGTTCAGTTGCTGTTTTCTCAGGCCTCCAAACCACAAAGGTCAGATTCACTAATGCACTAACTTGGTTTATTCTAGCATAATTCACGTGGTTTTATATCAGTTTAAAACTGGTCTGTCACAGAGACACATGCAGCTCCCTCAGTGAGGGATTCAGTTACTGGTGTGGAACAAAACCTGAGCAGGTCCGGTCGGACCACAACAGGCATATTTCACACATACTTATAAAGTGCCCACACAAGATTGAAGGCAGTTCTCAAGAACAAAAGAAGAGTGTCTGCAGCACAGACAAAAAGAACAAAACACACTCCACATGCAAGGCATGATTTTTTCCTTTTTACACTGTCTTCAGGAGTCAGCAGCAGATCTCAAGGACATCTGAGAGCAGGGAGGAAACATTGACATGCAAAGCTGAGCTAGGAGCCATTTTACAGCAGGGAGCAAGACTACAGTGTGACTCAAAAAAAAAAAAAAAAGACAGAGTTTGTCTTGCCTAAGGAGAATCCACTGGGAGGCAAAGTACACTGCTGTATGCTACAGATGGCAATTACCTAGAAAAAGAACAGAGGAAATGGGAGAAAGCTTTAAAATAGGAACTCGGTGATGTATTTTGCTCTCTAAGGAGAAACCTGGCAATGTTGTATTTGTAGATCAACTCTCCTGTTTTTTTATCAAGAGCAGTTTGGACCTGGCCTACTGCTTAGTTTTGTTGTGGTATCACTTGAATTTTTATATGCTTTTTACAAAGGAGTCACCTGTGTTTTGGGGTACATTTAAAAAAGGAAGACACAGGTCTTGCTCCTTACTGGCATAGCAGATCCATACAAGAGAGATGCTCAAGGGCTAGACATAAGAATGTATCTGTTTTCCTGAATCCTATCTGTAGCAGAGACCACTTTCATGTCCCACTGATGTAACAATAGAGTCACTGTGACCAATGTAAACTGTACAAAAAAAAAACACAAAAGCAGGGATCTGTCTTCCATGAGCCTCTGAATGCTTCACAGTGAACACGCACAGTCTCAGAAACCAGCTAACTCTTTCTCAGCTCCAGTCAAGACGCAACACATAGAGGCAGAATTTCTTGTGAGCCATCAGCAGAAATAGCCTCTCTTTAAAATTTCCTGAGTCCCATTTATACGAGATCTTAGAAAGCAGTAGTACTTGTACTTAGAGCCAAAGACAAAAGGCAATTTTGTAATGATGAGTCCCCAGAGGGATCTTTGTTCATCCTTAGCCTGGAGAACTTCTTGCTATTCTATTACTCTGTTCCTAATTTGAAACAATGTGTGATATATAGGAAAGGTTAAATAGGACTGATCAGCAGTAGAAAGTGCATTTTACACTGAATTAGGTAAGGGTAAACAGGAGCCAGCAGCAGTGTTATACAGAAGATCTATGCTATAGTGATCCTATACTCTTCTTGCAAATCCTCTCCTGAATGGAGAATCACCACACACACACGCCTGAAAAAGCTCACAAAATATCACTATGGCACACATCTTCAAATAAAGATCCATTTTAGTTTTGAAGAGACAAGTAAGAGATTTCATTTGTTCTTGATGACCTTGAGCCATGATTCTCACCCATACAACCCTGATACAATTACTGACACTTTTTATGCAACCCACTGATTCTACCCCCTTTCTTTGCCTCAGTTTCCTCTCCAGTTCCACCAATATTTGCTGAAAAGTCCTTGAATAGGTCACAATCCTGTAATCACAGATTACAGATTAGATAAAGGCAAATTATAAGGTCTCAACTGAGTGCAAGGACATTTGGTAAATGTCATTTAGAAAACACAAGAAAAATCCCAGACTTTTATTGCTCTGAAGCACCCTTTGCTCTCAGTAATACCTAAATCTAACTCATCTGCTTCTTATTTGTTTCTCACTTTATTGGGAGGTTTTTCTCAGAGCAGAGGTGCCTTTGAGCAAAGGTAGATCAATCAATCACAGCTTCCAGAGAGTTTTGTATACCATGAACTCAAGCTAATTCTTAATAATTCATATGTATAACATGCACTGAGGGCAGAAAAGGGATTAACAACTTTAATAGGTCTACTTTTTATTTTGTAATCTGGATCAGACAAAACTTTGCACGGAAGCACTTCTCCAGGTGCATCCAGAAATTTGTTGCTAGCAAAACATTACTGCCCACACTATAAATAGCCCAGTGCTGTAGGAATACAAATAATTAGCATCTATGGTATTATTTCATAAAAATGCACTCGTACAAGAACATACAGAGACTCACAAGTCACTGAAGACAGTGACTTGGATACAGTCCTGCAGTGCTTTGGTCAAAAGCAAATGCATGAAAAAAGACTAGATAGAGAGAACTGACTTTTCTCAGCTTAGGTAGAAGGAAGGAATCAAAAGGACTAGAGCACAGCACAATGCTCTCAGGGAGCAAACTGAAAACAGAATTCTGGTATTCAAACAGTTCAATATTAAGCAGAAGGTGGGCCGCTACTGATATTTTCAATTCGTTAGATACAAATTTCCAAACATAGTCAAGAAATACAAAATAAAGAAATCTTGCTGCTTATCAAATGCATAGACAGACTTGTATTTTTTTTCTTTACTTCACAAATGCTTGGCTTAAATTCAAGATGTGCTTTTCTCAGAGCAGTACGAAAGTCTCTAGCCTTTCTCATCCTTCGATGGTTTTGTTTGCACACACAACCCGATACATATCTATATGGGTAATTCACAAGGGTAATTTTGCATCACTACTGCTCTCATTTGCTTCCACAACAGTAACATCAAGGTGGTGTTGAATAACAGGGACCCTGCACAGCCACAGTGTATGAAACTTATCAAACCCCTCACAACCCAGTTAAAACAGGAGAGGTTCAAGTTAGCATAAACACAATCAAGGGTAAAGAGCCTCTATGAAAGACATGTCAAGGGACATCATGCAGATAGCTAGTAGTTATGTGTATAGATCTCTGCCTCAAAATCATTTGAGCCCTCATTTTCTTTTAAAAATAAATATGTATCAGCAAAACTCCAAATTCTGCTCAACCCATTAAAATTACAAGTAATTGCCTTAAATCTTATAGATGTCACAGAAGTGGGTCTTGAAGATACAACTCTCATAAAATAAGACTTTTTCCCTCTAAAAGCTGTTTCATATTTAAAGTCATTTACAAAACATGGGGAATACAAGTACAAATTCCAGGGTCTTAGATCTCTAGGTCCTGAGAGATGCCGCACTTGGTAAAATAACCTCTGATGTATTCTAATCCATCTCCAATTCGGTTCAATAGACTTAGTCTCTGTACAATACAGCAGGTGGTGATACGTCATTGGGAACTGTAACTCACAGATTAACTGGCTTCTTTGAGGTCCTTTGAAGCGACGTTACTATTCTTGGGATATTTTCTAAGAGCCCTTGCTAAATGATCCATATCCTCTACTGCAGCTAAACAATAATTGATTTTTCTGTTCTTTATAAGGACTGTCCCATTGCCAACATATATTTCTCATTTAAGTTCCTGGAGCATTTTGTTGCCTCTCCAGCTTAATTTTGCCTTTCCATAAACTTACTTTATGAGCCTCCCCATCTGTTTCTGTGAGATGTGTGTGCCTGTTCTGTACGTGTATCTCTCTATATATAGCTATCACCCAGACAGGTGTATGTTTGCCGACTGCACAGCATGTACACGGAGCCTGTCAGGAGCTGCCGTGACAATGCTGCAAAATGAGATTCTGAATCTGCTTTGCTGCTGATCTGCTCCCCATTTAATATCTGTGACCATGATGACTTATGTTGGACACCCTGGCTTCTGCTTACTGAATCATAGCCTGAAACATAACATCTCTCCCTAGTGTTACACAGCTTGTTTTGGGATTATGAGCTCTTTGTGTGCATTAAGACTCCATTTTTGGCCCATTACTATTCAGGATTTTATGCTGATAGTAAAGCAGATTGTTAGTATCACTTTCCTCTGTATCTGTTTGCCAATAACACATAACATCAAAATATTGAGTGAGGAATCTTACTGCACTGCCCAACCCTCCTGCTTAATATTAGTACCTTGGGGAGATGTGTCCTACACAAGTAAACAAAGGTCAGTCCTAACTGGGTTTCGTCTTGAATAAAACGGATCCTCTACCCCTTCAAAAAAAAAAACCAAAACCCAAAAAAAACCAAACACAAAACACAACAAACCCAACAACCAGAAATCATTAGTGTCTATAGCACTAATAAAGAGCCTCATGTTGACCTGCCCCTGGTTGGCTTTGCCCTGGCTGTCAGGCTCTGAAACCAGCCCTACCACATCCTGCTGCCCAGGTGTGGGCATCAGCTAGGCAGTTGTATAAAGCCTCAGGAGCAAGATCTAGTTTCAAGCCCTGCTCCATTATTGTAATAAGCACAGGATACAAAACCACAGCTTGTTTTAATGTTTTTGGGATGGCTTTGTGTACTTAGGTTAGCTGAAGAGTAGCAGCCAGATATCTTCTGTGCAAACCACTGGTCCCAGCAGGCAGTATTGTCTACTGGTAACCTCTCACATTATGTCTTCACAGCATTGTACTTCTGACTGTTTTGGCTTAGGTTTAAAGAGAACGTACATAAGGCTCTTCTTTCACAGAAGCATTGCGCATGATCACCCTAACAACATGAAGCAGGGTGCACGCACTGCATTCCCAGCTGCTTTGTTTTGCATGCACGCTAAGGGTTAAAACACATCACCATTTTTTGTGTCTTTTTCTGCCCCTTTGGTGATTTTTCATAACTGAGGATGTGTTTCTCTCCTTAGGCCCTCAGCTGGGAATTTCACCTCACTCAGCTCCTGCTATTGCAGGGACCTATGACCCTCAGCATGCCTTTGGGCCCTCCTGCTCTTTTCTTACAGCACAGCATAGCTGTAGCTTGTGATTTTTACTGCAGGTCTTAAATTTGTACAGGGAAGTATTTTGTGCTTTATGACTATGTGAAGCCATGCAGGATGGATTCTTCCAGACACTGCATTTATCCCCACCCCAATCTCTTTCCAAACTCATCTCTCGAGAAGTTGAAAGACTCTCAGTTGGAGTAAACAGCTGAAAAGCAAATATACTCCTTCTGGGAGTTTGCAAACCAACATATTTTTCTAGGAAGTGGGCATTGCTCTCCCTGCAGATGAAACACTGCTCGGGATCACCAGCAAATATCACTAGCAAATATCACTTAATCATCAGGGAAATGTGCATAGCAGCTCAAAAGAGGCCATATCCTTTGAGGACGGGTCAGGTTCCTACTTCACCAGATCCATGCACAATGAGCTTAAAGTGTCAGTGAACACACTACATCTTTACACTTTCTGACGAGTACTTGTAGAAAGGTCTCCTCCAGTTCTAACACCAGATCATTAAATACAGCACGGTGTTCAAGTGCTTGAGACCCTATTTAAGTTCAAGTGTTACTGGCTTCAAAACACTGAATTTACCTGCCTTAGAAAGGGCAAGATCCAGTCTGTGCCTTGTACTCAAGGCAAGTGTCCTCAGGGAAGCATTTCTGGAGCCACCTACACTCATCAAATTTTTATTTTTATTTTTTCTTTAAAGTCAACACTTACTGTAAAGAAAAGTAGAGAAAGAACTTGCAGCCAAAGTGCCTTTTTTTTTTTTGCCACAAGACACATTTCCCAGACACCTTCTGCTGTTGCTACAGCTAGCCACCTCAGATGCCACCAGCCCATGTGCCAGGTTGGCAGCCAGGCCACGTGTCCCCAAGAGGCAGGGGGATGGCAGAAAGAAATGGAGGAGAATCTTATTTACTTGCATTGCCCAGAGTGTAAAAACCAGGGCACAGATGGGAAAGGGAGGGAAGGCCATCAAACTAAAAGGTTTGCTTTGTTGTTCCCCCCCACCTTAACAAATTAACTAAAAAGTCTAAAGACTACAGCTTGCATAATTTAACGTGTCTGTAAACATGGAACATGCATAATTGATGTTAAACAACATGCTAATCACCTCATAATGTGAATAGAGGGGCAACCTATCCTCAGTTTATGTATAAGTAACAAGATGGAAGCCTGCTGAGCTCTGTATAATAGTTTTTCCACCTCCCCCTTACATTTGTGTCTCAGCATGATGGCAAGCCACAGCTTAGGCAGGAAACCTAATGTATTATTTATGCTAAGCTTTGAACTGAAATGCTTTTCTCTATTTTATATAAATAAATATATATTACTCCTTCACACACAGTGATTGATTCTGTCAGGTCACCGTAAGAAAGTTCCCTACTATGGTTAAACAGGGGACAGTCACGCAGCGAATGTCAGTAGTGGGGTAAGATGCTTGTTTCTCAGTGCAGTGCAACAGACATGGTCCCAACCCTCTTCCCATTCCTGTAGCTGCTTTGGAAACTTCACAGAGGTCCAAAGAGTTAAAGTATCTACACCAGGGAGCACTGCAAGAGATGCCTGCATAGATGACCTCTGATCTTTTACCTCTGTCAACTTTAAGATATCACTGAATCCACTGGGGAGTAAACTACTGGATTCTGGAAGATTCAGAGCTGTTACTACTTCTAAGATCAAACCCCTGATTTTCTGGTAACCAACATTGACCTTTGTATGAAGTATGCCAAAGAAAATTGTTTGGAGACAAACTCCAAGATTATCCTTTGGTGGAGACACAGATTTTGATATGCAGAAATTCTGATCCACAATCAATGCTATTGCAAATATAGATGCCATCAGCAGCGAGACAGAAGTACCTTTCCTCCAAGTATTCCCACTCAGAATGAAGGAAGTAGGTTTCTCTGCTCTCACAGAAACTGAGGATTTCTATCCAGAGGAGAACAAAGGCATTATTAGGGAAATAAGGAAAAGCATCAAGGAAATAAAACCAACAGTAAAAATATATGGAGCAGGAATTGCAGAGGGAGAGCAACAGGCATAGACTGCTCCAGCCAGCAAACAGCAGGCATTACAGAGAAGCCAAAAACCCATGAACACCAGGATGCTGCTGTTGACTTCAAAAGGAATACGGCTGAGCTTAGGAGCAAATTTAACATGAATTTTATCACATTTTCTCCTCCCAAGATGATGCAGATGGTGGCTGAGTTGGACTAAGAGGTATTGCATAAAAATACAGCAATGAATCCACAAGCAGCTTCCATCTAGCTAACACAATACATACAACTTTTGCCTTGTCGGAGGTCTGGCTTTAATTAAAATCAATCTTAAATAATTTACATGGCATTTCATTAAATGCATGCTGAGTTAGACCAGGGCACTACCAGTGCAATTTGATGTAACCAGGATATGAGCTGAGAAGCTAAGGTCATAACAGTGCATTTCTGTTTCTTTCTCCTTTTTGGAATCTGCTGTTTCAAGATAAAACACCAAATAATTTTTAACCTTGCTCCAGGCAGACCAGCTCTCTCCCATCAAATATGTTAGCCAGATAATTGAAAGACCACAGATAGCCACAAACAGATACTAGTCATTCTCTGGCACAGATACCAGAGCTATTTCACCAGTGACACTTTAGAAGTTTGACATGAGTTCCAGCATGCTCAAATTGTGCTCTCAGCTGAACAAGGAGTAAATATTTAATGCTGGCGGGGCGGGGGGGGAGGGCACAGAGAAAGCACAAAAAAGCAGAAAGAAAAACAAAAGGTTGTGTGAAATAAGAGAATTGAGTAAAAGCCCTAAAGGAGGCAGACGACATAGCTAAGGACCACTTGTACTGAAGAAAAAGTGGCTTTTCTGTCTCTGAAAAGTATAGGCACCCCTTTAGGGTGATGGTTGTACTGGCTGGAAAAGTTAATTGTGCAAGTTCTAACTCCAGGCTCATTCCCACTGCCCACTCCACTCATATCTGTTGGGGTGAATCTTCTTTAACTTGGTTCAACTTGGATTTCAACATCTTAAGTCATTAAATATTGAGTTTTTACTAATTTGACTAATTTTGGTGGAGCTAGGTTCCAAAGCTCTTGCAGAAGTCCTTGCACCAGCAGCTTGCAAGAATGCAACCACAACAGAAGGCAGGCAAAGAGCAGCAGAGAGGTAAGGGGAGAAGTATCCGCACTGAAGCATGGACTGTTCACTGCCAGGGAAGAAAGAGCACACAGGACACTTTCACTGGGACTGGAGAGGCTCAGCCCTGGAGCTGCAAAGGGCTACAAAGCCAGCTTGGCTTGCTTAGGTACTTTTATGCACAAAATGTGTCCCTGGGAGACATGGGATAGGTGCAGTAGCTCCAGATCACCTAGAAGAAAGGATGTATCTCTCTCCACCATCAGTTTTTAGCTTCATACATCAGCCCTTTCAAGAAGCAGAGATATACTAGATACAAAGCCACCTTTGCATTCCCTTCCTATCTTATGCCAAGGGCAGCCTTGTGAGACCAGTATCTGCAGCATGCCTAGATCGAAAACAGGTTTTGTTCAGTTCACGTTAATCCTCCTGTGGTAAAGCATTAAATGATGAAAAAGGACGGGGGAAAAGTAGGAAAAGATAAAAATCATGATCTTAAATAAGATTTGCAAAGTCAGGCTCCTATTAGAGAAATCTGCAAAACAAACGTCTTTGAACTGCAGGGAATTCTCCTTGGTTCCTCCCTCATCCCTCTGGGAAGTCAGAAATGCTCCAGCCCAGCACAGAACCCAGCCTTTACTCACAGCCCATGAGGAAGCAGGGAAATCGTGATCAGGAAGGGCAGAGAAAGTATGGTGCTTTCTCGCTGCACAGCAAACCTGTTCTATTTACAAGTCAATGAAATAAACAGAGTGTGTGCACATGTGAGAGAAAGATGGATTACATAGAGGGAGGTTGGTGCGAGAATGACATTGGTGGGAATGAAATTCATCTGTAAGCCAGATGGAGTCGAGTTTGTTTACAACACTGAACTGCGATATCCACTCAGTCCATCTGGCTGACGCTGAAGGGAAGTCCTTTCAGCAGGTACCCTGGAAGTACTCTTCTGCTCGAGCTTGCATTTCCATCATTCCACGTTAATCACTGTGTTCTCTAGACTAGTGGTGAGGATATCATGTAGAGAAAACACCAAGCTATGAAATTCAGCACTCTTTTCCTGATCAATATTAATAATTAAAAAAAAAAAATCTTGAGCAAACCCTGCCAAATTTCTGCAGCAGTACCTCTGTATTTATAACGTAAGAGGGCTGGAAAGTACCCTTTAACTTGCTGGTGCCTTATTGTGGTGTGTTAATACAATTTACAGCCAAAAGCCCTGTACCATTGCCAGGGGATTCAGAGATCTCCAGATTGACAGGAATGTTTTTCTCTACTATTATTTTTCCTGCAACAGTTGAGGCATCCTGATTGTAACCACACTGATACTCCAAGGGAGAGGATACAACATTGGACATCCTGCCACAAAGTACTGAAATCTTTTAGGAGACTGTTCTCACAGATACAGTTAACAAGTAGCCAAGTCAAAAAAACCCAACAACTCCTTGCCATTGCAATGAGTTGCTGACACGCATTAATAAACTGGGGTGATGCTGGTACCTTGGCTCATACTTGCCCATCAGAATGGGATGACAGAGGGCTCACAGCCACCACGAAGAAAGAGTTATGTACTAAATACCATCTATCTTTATATTCAGTAAAAATGTGCTGTGACACAAAGCACAAAGCTGAGCAAAGACATCTGAGAAAAGTTCACTGCAATTTACATTCAATTTAGTTTGGGCACACAAACTTTTAAGCAGATTTCATATTTGGAAGGAAACACTTCAGTGTGGTCAAACTCCTCAATCTGCTTACACAGTTTTGTCAGTGGAACAGAGTTTCACATACTAGATATAGGGAAGAAATTTTTTATGATGAGGGTGGTGAAACACTGGCATAGGTTGCCCAGAGAGGTTGTAGATGCCCCATTCCTGGAAAAATTCAAGGTCAGGTTGGACGTGGCTCTGAGCAACATGATCTACCTGAAGATGTCCCTGCTTATTGCAGAGGGGTTGGACTAGATGACCTTTAAAGGTCCCTTCCAATCCAAACTATTCTATGAATTCTATGAATTGTGCACAAGCCCACACATAGCAGAGCTCGCCAAGACCCTACAAATGCTTCTGGGACAGCTGAACCTTTGCTGATGAATGGGGACACAGGATCTTCCAGAATTAAAAGCCACACACCATATGACAGCTTGGTTGTATGGTCCAGACTCTCTGCCTGGGCTACCCCACTTCATCCCTCTACAGATTCACTGGTAAGGGGTTTCATTTTGTCACAAACAACAAATATGTTATACCACAAACAGGTTATATTGCTACTTGATTTCCACTGGGAAACAGAGCATATCCCCGATTCTGCATTACCAAATAAGATTCTTGTTAGAGGGCCTAAAAAAAAAAAAAAAAAAAAAAAATCACAGTACACTTCCACAGAGATGCTTGAGAAAGCCAAAAGATTTTGATGCCATTCATCAGGAAATGATAAGAAAAGTCAAAGGAGACAAAGTTGTGATTGTAGGCCCAACATCTCATGCTTCTGGGAAGCTCTGTTTTCTTGGGAACTTTCAGAAGAGCACTCTTCTTTTAACGCAAGTCTTCCTCCCACGACAAGTAAGTGAGCTTTGTTGCTATACTGGACAGCTATGTGGAGAATTATTAATTATTTTTGTTGTTGTTTGTTGGTTCTTTTTTTTTTAAAGCCATAGGGAACCTAGACCATTACTAAAATTAGAGTTCAATCTAGTAGTCTGTGAAGGCAAGGAAAGTAGGTCTTCCACAGTCACCTTTCATATAAGAAGAGAGTCTGGAATGTGTCTCATACAAATCACAGTCTCTCCACTAACTTCAAAGGAGCAACAGAGGGAAGAGAGCCCCTTGAATAAAGCAGCGCCTTGTCAGCATGGTCCAGTTCTCCAATGGGCCAGGTATAGTTTTTAGCTTTGTTCGGCAGGGAGCATTGCATATTATTCCAAACAAGTTTTCACAGTTCAAACACCTGGTATAATTACTAATAATAAAACTCAGTGAAGGCACACAAAATAGATCCTCAGTGCTGGTGCCACAACTTTGTTAGCCTCATTTCTCTTTAGTGATGCAGGCTTAACATCCAAAATTAAGCAGAATGAATGAACTGAAAACAAGTACCCTTCTGTTTAATATTTGCTGTGAAAATTGCTTCTCATTTCAGAGGGGAAAATAAAAACAGAACAAGAAACTAAGTAGGGTAAAAGTGATGATTATGGCTTTTTATTTAGCAGAGTCTGTTCTCCTCCACTGTGGGTGCAGCCAAACTACTCCAGGGAATACGCAGTTTGCAAGTACAGCAGAGTGAGTCCGTGGGACAGCACCGTCATCTAGTGGGCATTTGCAACTATAACATAGTTCTCCCCACAAGCTCCTTCTCCTGGTTTAGGACCACACAAAGTGCTCCTCTGATTTGGTACCACACTCCTGGGAAACAGCTCAGAGTCCCCTCGGTGGACCCACAGGAGAAAGCTACTCTTAGAGCTCACTCATCACCTCCATCACCACCTGGTACCAAGCACAGTTCCCTTTGGACTTCCAGACATAAGCGGCCAGATTTTCAGGGACAGAGCTGCCTCTACCATACGCTCCCCTACTAAGTCTCAGATATTTCTTTTTGGCAATCAGTAGAAAGACTCCTCTCCAGCAATGACTGAAGAGTTCAGGCTGAGAAATAATGGACATTCATAACTGGAAGCATTTGTCTAATTAAAGCTTGCGCAGTATGCCAACCTTAGAGATCCCCAGTTAGTACTACTGCCCTCTTCAAAATAAAGCTTCCTAATAAAGCCATAGCAAGAAACTTTTCTTAATGGTGACACTAATCCATCACTGAATTCTCTCTTGGGAGAAAACAGTAAAACTGCCAAGCCTAGACGGGTTGCAACTACTCCTGAAATGCAGCGTTTAGATCTGCATCCAGATCTTATTCTTCATGCTCATCACTAAGTCCATCAGCTATTCTCCAACGCTTGTTCACCCAACCCAACTCTCCGGGCTTCCTCCAATTCCTCTCCCTGTTCCCAAGACAATATTGTCACCAGGCCCTGCCTTGAGGCTGCTAAGCATTGGATCTTTCTTCCAGAGGATGCTTAGCAGTGGGGCTGCCTCCCCTATCTTTGATGCTCTTGCTTCCCTCAGCTAAAGTAATGAATTTTTACTACAGTTTTACATTTTTTCCTTCTTCTGCAATCCCTCTCGGCAGCATTAGGAGCATGGATGAAGATACAGCTAGGACTGCGAGTGTCACATGGAAGTTATATCACTTATGAGTCTTTGATGTGCTACATCAAGCTCCTGGTTAAAAGCTGGGTCTTTGCTGTCAAGGCATCTGCCTAGTTTTGAGTTGTGGGTTTTTTCTTCCATGTTCCAGCAGTCCCTCTTTCTCTTCAGTTTTATATCCTGACCAAAATTTCCCTTTATAACGCAGTTCACCCCTCCTCCAAAGATACTAACTCACTTCATTTGCTGGCTGCTGGGTAAAAAGATAAATGGGCTCTGCTTGTATCAATTTAAGCTCTCTCTTAATAAAGGGAACCAGAGCATTTATGCCAGCAACTATTTACCTCATTATGTGGCGTTATAGCCGCGTATGTGCTCCAAGTTTAAAGCAAATGGCTAAAATCCATTCTCTGTTTCATCCTCTAAGAGAGGGAGTGCAATCAATTGCTAATGAGCCTCCAAATTCTTCAGTCCCAACAGAGGAGGACAAAACTATATTTACAAGTGGACCAGCATAAGAAAAGGTGGAGTCTTAATTCCAAAGCAGACATGTATAACACAAATTAAACAGCCAAGATTAACTGCATCGCATTGGGATCATCAAGTTTGCTATGATTAATACATTATACGATCCTCATTGGATTCTATGGGCTTTTAAGATGCAGGAAGGTCAGACACGCTGTCGTCATCCTCAGAGCATTCAGTTCTCCATTGTACACGAGGAAGACCAGAATACTCTCAAACATCACCTTGAGCTGCTTTTACAAATGCCTCCTTTTGAGGGCTACAGGTACTTATAAAATACCCCCCAGGTTTGAAGAATCAGCCAGATTTGTCAGCTGGTTGTCTCACTTTCAGAGGACCCTGTGGATCAGACAGAAAGGAACTTCCCTATCCTCTTGAAGCAAGACGATACCATCACAAATACCAATTCAGTTTATCCATCCTCTGAGTTCCACCTTTTGCCAAAGAATTAACTCTCATTACCCAAAAAGATGCACCAATGCCTTTAAGAAATGTTTTACCTAGAGTTTCAACTTTCTAAGTTACTAAGTCTAAGCAGAACGAGTGGTTTTCTACTCTTCCCATTGTGTAAGAGCTCTTCTGTCTCTTACTTTTTCGGCTCCCATCAGATAAATCTGGTGCTGAAAATCCCATAGACATCGCCTTTACTTTCATTTTGACTTAAAGAAGCTAAAGAAAACACAAGTATTAGTTTAGCTTTGTGGTGTAGATGGCATTCACTTAGCCATAGAGCAAAAAGTGTTTCTAAGCTTATATAACCTTTACTGAAACTAAAGTGAAGTCGTGATCACCGAAATCAGCAACAGCAGAACAAACCTGAAGAACAAGTATTCCGCTTACAGTATTTTTTTTTAAATGGGTAAGTGGGAGGGACTCAAAATTAGGAGTTGGGTCTCTAGCATAAAAACAGTGAGGGAAAACCCTGATACTATGCTTTAAAATATGCTCCCACAAGATTACCCCAGAAGTCTCACTTGAAGCCACTAGATGTCATTCTTGAACTTTCAGTTGAAGCAATTGTTTGGGTTTTTTTTCATTTCCTCTAGCTGTTATGCCAGTTGCCACAAAGAATGAAAACCTTGCCGTCATTTTATGTCTTAATTTAATATGATAGTTCCACAAGAATATATTGAGCTTAATGCTTATGAGAGAAGACACATGCCAAATTCCTCCTGTATGAGACAGGAACTGGTCTGCTCATAATTCAGCCCAGTGCATGATCTTAAAAAGAGAACTTCTTGTTTCAATATTGATCTTATCCTCAGCATTGTTTAATCCCTCTAGAAACACTAGAAGAAAGCAGTACCTTATTATGTGGGGTTTGTTTTTCTTTTATTGTTTTGGGTTGTTGGTTTGGGTTTTTTGGTTTGGTTGGGGTTTTTTTGGTTTGTTTTGGTTTTTTTTTTGGGGGGTGGGGGGGGAGCAGGGTTTGGTCATTTATTTGTCAAACCTAGAGGTGTAAAATGAGACAGTGTTTCTGGAGGTCTTGTTATTTAAGGAAACTCTCTGATGGAGGCAAAGTACACCATTAACCCCACTGCAAAATCTTTACAATTTCCCCTTGTGAAGAGGGAAGAGTACAAGGGGTGGAATTGAGAGGCATAGGGTGAAAGAGGAGCAGGAGTAAAGCAGGAACACAGCACAGCAAGAAGACCAAGGCAGGACACCATGACCAAAGGGAATTGGAGAAAAAACACTTTTCAGATTGCCAGCACCAGGATATGACCCCTCAGGAAAGACACCTACATATGGCCATGGTGAACAACATGACAGAACTTGGGTGTATTCAGAAACAAAAAGCATTCTGGTGTCAGATCCAGACCACGATGCTACAAAAACTTAAAACTCCAGACAGCATTATTCCGAGTCCAGGGCTATAGACAGCCCTTTAACACACACAGGGGCTTATATCTTCTGCCATGAAGGTTACTTAGATGCTTGAGTAAATCCACCTGACCCTTTTTCAAGGGTGATTAATCAACACACTGGATAAACATTCCCTTGCTAGCAGCAAGTGCACTTAGCCACGGAGTGATGTGCCCTCCGAGCTGATCCCAGCCAGGAAAGGTCACTGCTTCACAAGGCACAGCCTTGCCTTGGTCCAGGCAGCAGCTTTGACATGACCAGATCTCAGCAAAGCACAGGCTTCAATCCTGGCAGGATTAACCCAGCTCTTCACCTTGCAATTTACCCACAACGCAGTTCTTTTAGGGAGGGGGCAACACAGAATGGCCCTTAAAAGCAGCAGAGGTATCTGGCAGCTCCTCCAGTTGGGGTCAGTTCCTCTGGGTCCCTTTTTCCTTCCTGCAGCCAAGCAGTTCACTGATCACAGCCCTCTGTGTTTCTCCTCGCATAACTGAAGGGAGAGCAATAATCAACATGCATAAGACATGCTGCCTTCCTCTCACTGAAGTGCAGAGGGATGAAGATTCCCATTGCCAGAAGGACCCGGGGGTGCCTGTTCTCAGCAAAACAGCAGATGTGCTCCAGTCACCTGAAACCCATCACATTTGTGCTGGCCATCACAACACCCCTTTCCTGTTCCACCTCCCACAAGATCTCTAATGTGTAAGCATGTGGAAGTGATGATCTAAAGACCAATACTCACACTAAGGAGAGAAAAGAAAGGAAAAAAAAAAAAAAAAAAGACTGAACACATAAAAATTCTAATCTAGTCAGGAAGCAGAAAAAAATAGCATCTCACACAACCAAAGCAACCTGATTGCAACAGACTCGCAAGAGAAAGCTGCACACAATCTTTACACAGGGAGACAACTGGAGAGTAATAAACATTTAAAAAATGCAATCTCTTTGGAAAGATAGTGGGTTTTTTAGTGAAGGAAAAACATGTGTAACATTGAATTGGAAATAATTCATCCAGCATCAGTGAAAGGTCCCATTCTAGCACTTTTTCTCCTGAGGCATACTCAAAAGTGAAAAACTCTCATGCAGGGATTATTTCATTTATTGCAAGCTACAACCATCAGCCATGGAGGGCCTGGTGACCACTGACCAGTAGCACCACACAAGAGTTCAAGGTGCAGCTGAACAAAGATACTTCTCCTGGACATGAAGTCACTGAACTTAAAAATAGCATATTCTGTAGCTGAAGAAGCTTCAGGGGTCCTTATGATGGACACATAGCTATAATTACAGCTAAGCAGCTGCTTGCTCTCAATCTTAACTCAGTCTTTTTTATCATATGAAGCTGCTTCCTATATAAGCAATCAACTTGATGAACAACCCAGATGTTATCTCCCTCTCCTGCACCATAGCAGCTACGAAACTATGAAGTTCTTCAGCTTCAGCACTCCTCCTCCTAATCAAGAAATAGGACTGCAGTTGGAATTTGGGACACAGTATTACATACCTCTCAGAGGCTGTCAGTTCTGCTTTGGTGCTGTGAATACAAGGGGCAGAACAGCCTGACCACCTGATTAAGGCAGCCTTGATTTATGCAGACAGTAGATCAGAGCTACAGTAAACAGATTTGTAACAACACAACATGACCACGTTACAAGGAGTAGCTGGGGATGAGTTCAGGGCAGGTGTTCTGCAGAATTTATAATCCACATCTGTATTGTGAAGCAGCAGGGAGCTTATTTAAAAGGACAGCAAGGCTGTGGACAGAGTCTGAACAATCCTTCTTTCCTTTTTTTTTTTTTTTCTTAAAATGCAGGCAGAAAGGGGGAAAATCCAACCAGCATTTGCACTGAGCCAGTGGTCCCACTGTACTTCTAACATGCTTAACATAGGGGAAAACATCTTAAGGGAGTTTGAAGTGGTAATGGGCCATGAAGCATATGGCAGTGTTGTGGCATCTCGAGAGCCATATGTACAGGCCTACAAACTGTTGGGATGTGATACACTACAGATAATATCCATGATAAATTATTCACTTAACCAAAAATTGTACATCAACCCTCAACAGCTGGTAAAAGCTGGATCCTTGCCCAGTACATTAAGGAAGTTTGCTTCCTCAAAGCTCTACTGTTCTTTGGGGGATTTGAATTATGCATGTTACCATGAAAGCTAATGCTGTACATATGCATTCAAAGTTATTATTAACCTCATCAGGCAGAGAAGGAGTAGAGAAGGCAGCTGTTTTTCTAGCTCATGTGCTTAGGATGTGGTGATGTTTTAAAGGACTTACTCAGAGCAAGGATATAGGAGAGTTTATTTTTCCTCTTAGAGTAGCTTGACAGTAGCCAGTTCAACCTGAAAGGTCTCCTTTAGGGTGGTCACTGACAGTGCTCAGCCTCCTCTTCACTATTTTTATATTAGAAAAACTAAAAAGTAACTTTCTGTGTGTGACCTATAACTGTACTGTGCCTTCCCTTTAAGGATGTTAAAACGCTTCCCAAACATGTGGGGGACAAGGCTGACCCAGCTCCCCAAGAGCAGAACCGCTACATTTAGTGACAACAGAAACTCCACTGCAACTCCTACAAACCCTTGCTTGAAGGGTGTGCCGCTGTAGGATCTGATGTTACATAGATTGACCATACTGTCTTTGCTAGCAACTACATTAGCAAGTAAGGAACTGGACCTTAAACCTTCAGTACACCAAATCTGAGATGGAGCATAAAAAAATTATGGTGCATCTTTGAAAGCTGGAATGACTTTTGTGCAAATTTTGCACATGACTGCAGAGCTCAACGGGTGCTGAGAAAAGCCCAGAAGGGTATCCCATGCACATCTACGCTACCTCTAAATTAGCTCAAGCAAAACCACAATTGCTTGGCTCTCAGTCATCTATGACACAGTTAATGGGGTCAACGTAACAGTTCCTATGTCACCAGATCAGTACTACATTAATGGCAAGAGCCAGGAAAGAATCAGGAGAAATTATAGCTGCTTAACGCTTCCGTTCCCCCCCCCAAAAAAAAAAAATTGTCCCTGCTTCTCTCTCTTCTCCCATCCTCTAAGAGAGGATGAAAGTTAAAATGGAGCTGTTTTCTATTCAACTTCATACACAACCACCACTCAGTCCTCTATCCAGGCAAGGTCCAGAATATAGGAAAATCTATGATCACAGAATCATTTAGGTTGGAAAAGACCTTTAAGATCATCATCCAACCAAAAACCTAGCTCTGCCAAGTCCACCACTAAACCATGTCCCTAAGCACCACATCTACACGCCTTTTAAATACCTCTGGGGATGATGACTCCACCACTTCGCTGGGCAACCTGTTCCAATGCCTGACAACGCCTTTGGTGGAGAAATTTTTCCTAATATCCAATTTAAACCTCCCATGGCCATTTCTTCTTGTCCTGTTGCTCATTACTTGAGAGAAGAGACCGACCCCCACCTTGCTACACCCTTCTCTCAGGTCGTTGTAGAGAGTGATCAGGTCTCCCCTCAGCCTCCTTTGCTCCAGACTAAACATCCCCAGCTCCCTCAGCCGCTCCCCATCAGACTTGTGCTCCAGGCCCTTCACCACCTTCATTGCCCTTCTCTGGACACACTCCAGCACCTCAGTGTCCTTCTTGTATGGAGAGGCGCAAAACTGAACACAGTACTTAAAGCATGGCCTCACCAGTGACGAGTACAGTGGGACGATCACTGCCCTGGTCCTGCTGGCCACACTGTTTCTGATACAAGCCAGG
>NW_009619800.1:134123-155541 GCF_000690535.1 Cariama cristata
AAACAGAACTGATCCCAGTACCAAGCCCCGGGGAACACCACTTGTGGCCGGCCGCCAACAGGATTTAACTCCATTCACCACCACTCTTTGGGCCTGGTCATCCAGATAGTGTTTTTACCCAGCAGCTTTTTCTCCCCATTGCAATATCCAGTATTTTTCCCAGCCACAGGTTCACCAATCCCCCCCTTTCTCAGCCTCCCCCAGCCCCTGAGACCACTCTCCCTCATCTGCTTTAGGGAATTGTCTCCTCATGACAATACCACAAATTTTCCCTCAAGGGTCCAAATCCACAGGGCTCCTACCTTTGATGTTTACACTTCATTATACCAATTCCGAGTTGAATTTATTATTATAGATGCAAAAATAATTTAAGTAGCTTCAAAAACCTCTCCTTCTCTACACCCTAAATTCACTGGAGAAGCCTAACTTCCTATTAAGACAACTTTGATTTTCTCTACGCAAATTTAGGCTGTATCTTCAAACTCTGCCTGCAAGACTGACATTTTTCCTCTTGATCCCAGACAGCAGGAACGTAGCCATGGCACGAACGGCAGATGGAGTGCCTGGGACAGTAAGGGTACCGCCATTATCTCCTGCCTGGCATACACATGCTTTTGGTATTCATTTTCTGTAGCACCCCCAGTCTCTCATTTCTCTCCCTTTCAAACATTTTGCTCTGCCAAGAGATTCAAAGCTAGGTTATCTGGATAAATGACCAGCTGGTGCTATAGTACAGAGTATCACTGGCTAGAAATGGGTTTGGACATAGTTTGGGGGCAGTTGACACCCCTCGGCCAAATTAGACAGGGGAGGCAGACCAGACATGCTGCTGGGACCTGCAGTAAGATTTTACAGCATTCACTGGTCTATTCTAGCAGCTGCTAGATAGAGCAATAATCTTTGAACATGATTCTTTTTGGTCTCTTCTTCCAGAAAGACAGGCCAATTAAAAAGGGGTTACAGGGAGATTATGTAGACTAAGGGGAGATTTCTGAAAGGCATAAAGAGCAGCTCAGCAGCCAGATCTCCCCAAAAGTCAATGTGAATTAGACAACTAACTCCCGCTTGTCCTTTGAAAAGCTCTGCTCACAGCTTTTAAAGCTTGTCCTCTGGTTAAAAATAAATAAATAAACCCCAATTTCTTCTAGCAAAGCTATGCATCAGCTAATACAAATTTCTGATCCTTTAGAGGATCAGTGTGCAACCACTGTACAGCAATTGTTAGCGCTATTCCCTTATCCCATCTCTCAAATGATCAATCCTTTAAACACAAACCATTGACCTTCGCTCCATCTTTAGTAAAAGGCATCTAGTAAACAAGGCCAGCACATCCTTGGTCCTTTGCTGCACACACGAGCAGCGTTCAGTGTCACTGGCTGTGGAAATGCAACGATTAAATCAATGTGTCCCCAGGTTTCCTAGAGACATGAAAGGAAGCAAAAAGCTCTGAAGTGAGAACAAGGCTCTGCCTGCTTGCTCTCCTCCCCAAACAGCCAACAGCTTGGGAGGCCAAGGCATTGCCTGTTGCAAAAGCAGCAGCTCTTTGCTGCAGGCTCTTCTCCTGGGAGACCCTAGGAGGAATTAGCAAGCCACTGCAAAAGCCAACATCTCATCTTGAATGTCAGTGTCATTTACACAGTAAATGTCACTTAAAGCTAGCACCAGAAGGAGCTCATCGGTATAATTCAGGAAGAAGTGGCAACAGCAGCTTAGCAGCTCTTTTCCCACATACATGTGTACATACAAAATATATTTATCCAAAACAGGATTTAGACACTGAAAGGTTTTCTAGCAATGACATCAGAGTGCCAAGTCTGAATTTGCAGCATTAAGATCTCCTACATGGCACAATCATGTGCCACAATGCAGACACTTTTTAGACACTGTTTCTAAAGATGCAGGCAGTTTACAGTCAGCATTGGCCAAATCTTTGGCAGCTCTGCTCAGATAAGGGGGCCAGCCCTGTCGGTGGTTCTCAGACTAGATAAACTTGTCTATCCATAACTGGACTGATAGTCATTTGCACATTTTATACTAATCACTGAGCAACAATTCAACTCAAATGACAGCCAGTCACTGCTGGTCTGGATTTTAGCTGGGAGTTGGAGACAAGACAAGTTTCTCTCTAGCAGACATCTGCTGTCTGGGCCAAGTGTCAGAGCTGCACCTCAATATCTTAAATCCGTCAATATCCTGATACCAACACAGCTGATCTTCTTGCAGAGATTCAAACAGATACTTGCACTAGAGTTTCTGATAAAGGGAGGCAAGAGGAGGAAAACCCAGCACACAGATTTCATCCTTCCTGGCTCGCAAGCAGCAGAGTTGCTGCAGAGCGCGCTGCCGCAGCTCACTCCCGACTGAGGTAAGGGAAGCTGGCATCTTGCCTGGGGAAGCCATTTCAGATGCTTACTGGGTTGACTCTGGGCACACATTTTCAGCCCTGACTAAAAGAGAAAGGTATTTACAGCACTTCTTAGAGAGAGAATCTGAAATTTCTAATTAACACATCCCTTGAACCATTAAATCGTGTGTTGGTGTCTTTTAGGATATGCCTGTCTCCTCTCAAACTCTTCCATGCGAGCTACCTGCGACCTGTAGAGCAAGCACAAGGGCAGGCTTGGGAAGCAAATACAGAAGAACTGTTCATCAGACAATAAGGTTTTGTAACCACACGTACATTCTGTTGCTCTAATACAACCCAAGTGCCTGACACATGCAAACAAAATGTCCACCTGTTGGTACCTAGGGTGATGGGCAGTATGTTGTTGTAATGTGAAACACAGATTGGAGTTTTCATCTTCTCCTTTCTTGACATAATGCAGCTGCACAGAATTGAGACATAATGTGAGAGCCTCATGAATCCAGAGCTAAGCTGTGGGAGACCAGAAGCAAATAAATATTTTACAAAGTGTTAGCACAAGACATGACAGCATAAATAAGCGTGAGGATAACGGCTCCAAATGCAATTTGGCTTAAGTCATCTGTGCCTTCAGAAATAGAAAGATGATTTATTTCAAGCCTGAACAATCTGAGAGGGAAGCCGTGGGTTTTTCTTGGGTTCTTTATTTATTTATTTTTAATCACTATCTTTGACCTTTATGCAGGCAGCAAAGGGAGCAGAAGCAGTGGGTCACTGATACAGTATGTAGGTCAGCATTGGAAACATTTCTCAGTGGTCTGGCAGATACCTGATGAAGGTAGCCAAGATGATCAGAGCAGTCCCCAAAGCCCCTTTTGCTGGAACTTGTTAACTGCGTGCCTGTGCTGTGAGCTCACGCCGTGGCCACAGCTGATGAAAGTTTTTATATTTAATAGCCCTCAATGGACATGTCTTCCTTGAATTCATCCAATTGCTTTTTGAGCCACATAAAATTTCAACATCTACAACACCTTGTGGCAAGGCAGGCCACAGCTTGGCATCACACTGTGTGAGGAAGGATGTCCTTGTTTCCTTGGGATCTGCCATCTGATAGTTTCATTTGATGCCCTGTAAGTCACATCCTGAAAGAGAAAAACGCATGGTCGTTCCCTATTCAGTTGTCCTGTTTCTCTCAGGATGTTACAGCCCTTCGTCATATCCTCTATCAGTTATCTCTTTCCCAGGAGAAGAGTCCTGGCCCCTTTTCTAGATCTACCAAACCCTATTTAAGTCAGAGCAGGGCCCAAAAACAAACACACTTGTCCCACAGCAGATGTCCCATGGATTCAAACAGTGGCAGAACTGCTGGAGTGAGGAACACAATGCTTCAAGCAAAGACTTGCTAAAACAGTGCCCTAGATCTAACTTGCTCCAAGATCCAACCCCAGGTTGGAGGGTTTGACAATTACAGGAGAGAGAAAGACAGTCTTTAGTCTATTCCTTATCTCGAGGCTTAACCTGTTTTCTCATATTGCCCCAGTTCATACAGAATTAGGCGATATAAAAACTAGGGTAAATCTTTGGCAGTTATAAAGCCTTCATCAAGTATTAGTCCCTAATCTGAAGCACTGGAAAATAGTAATGAAACAAACATGAAATTCTGGAATTCATAAGAGTTAAATTAGCACAAACTTAGACCTGCAAAACACTATAGAGTCAGCTCGTGAAGCAGAGCAGTTCATGGTTTAGTCACAAGCATGCTGGTATTCCCAGTTACACGCACAAATTCCCACTCATCAGAGGAATGAGTGTGTCTTACACACAGCCATATCCTAAGTTTTCCACTAACTATTTGGAGCCTGATGGTGCTTTCAAGCACCAGTAGCCCTCCCCAGTTGCAGAGGAACCGCTCCCATTTTCCACTGAAGTAGCTGGAATTTACCCACACCAATTTCACACTGCAAGAGGCATGACAGGGGCTGGCAAGTTGCCACCCTCTTTCAGACACATATCTCACAGTGCTGAGCCAAAGGCAAAGCTACATTGGCACCCTCCAGGTCTCCAAGCAGCAGAAGATAAGAGCATCGTGGGGGAAAGGGTAAAAGCCACATAATGCTTTAGGTAGGAGGGAAGACAAGGGTTACGCACAGGCTGACAAGTGAGTCATTTCTATTTAGCCAGCTGGAAGAATAGTGGCAAGTCAGTCAACACGAGCATCTTATCTCAGGCTTAATTCCCATCACAGGCTCAAGCTTGCTCTGGGAGGAAGACACCACTGGGGAATGCTGTACTTGGCACTGCAGCTGCACTGGCACCTCCTTTTAGATGGTCTCTAATGTTACAGTAAAAGGCAGATTTGAGGAAGAAGTGTGCAGATAGTGATTTCCTCCTCTGAAATCCCTGCTTGACTTGGCAATCCTGCAGCAAATGCCTTAGTAAGAGCCAACCAGGGGGCCATCCCTTCTTCCGTCTTCATGCTTTGAGTGACTAACAATAACACATCCAAACTCCAAATATCCCCTAGCCAGAAAAAGCAAAAAGAAACTGAACCAGTAACTGCACTCCTAGAAACACAACATCTGGTTTGAGAGTGCAGCTTTCTCAGCCACAAAGGTGGCCTGCACTTTTCCTTCACATGAACACAAAGCAACAGCGAGTAGTTGACCACCTGCAGTAGGGCTGAAACGTTACCTAAAAGCAAACAAAGGGCCAAACGGCTGCCGTGTGCACATAGATCAATCCATGCACGCCTAGTAGCTCCAATGGCACATGGCAATGCCATGCTGACACCCCCCAGGTCGTCAGGAAACCAGCCAGGAGGTAATGCTTTACTCCTTTAGCGCTGCGTTTCTTCTCGAGAGCCATCCCAGAGGAAGCCAAACCAGAACCTGACATTCCCAGGTAAGGAAGGAAATGCACTGTTGTGATAAAGGTGGTGGGTTTTACTACCATTTTGCAACCTTCTTTTGTTAATACAAAAAGCAACATACTCCAGGCCTGATCCTCAGGCAGCTGTAAACCAGCGAGCCCTGCTGATTTCAGTGGACTGAAGCTGATACGCTTCAGTGGAGGACCAGATCCTCAGCATTACAGCAGCAGCCTAATTGAATCCAACCCATTTGACTCTGGGGCTGGATGCAGTAACACAACAAACATCCCTTGACTGCCGAGGGACCAGACTTCGGCCAAGGCTGGATGCTTCTGAAAATCCTACCCTGCAGCTATCACAAGGGCTGGCTTCAGCTCAGGAATTTAAGAGCATAGCAAGGGTTAGAAATGTAACTCAGTAAAAACGATGGTCACATTCTCAGCTGGTATAATCTGGCATAGTTTCACCGACTTCAAGTGGAGCAACAGCTATTTCGACCAGCTGACAATCTAATCAAATTACCCTGCTTTGGACCAAGAGAAGGTACACAGTCCTCAACCACGGAATGCAGCCACATTGATCAAGGCCATATATGCATGTCTAGGAAAAAAGGAAACTCTGTCCAAAAGAAATTGTAAAATCTTTAGTGATATTACTGTCTAGTTCATATTGTCTTACTCAATTTAATGAAAAAGATGCTATAAAAGACTCCCTTGCCAAAGATTGTACTTTAAGCAATTCCCCCTCCATCTCTGTTTGTGCCACCTTCCTCAAAATGCATCTTCTTCAATCCTGTAAACATGTCCTACTTGCACATGTTTACATAGCACAAAGTATAATGCCCTAAAGAGAACTCAGTTCCACCCAGTTAAGGTTTAAGCACAGAAAGAGCTCCACCCAGGCAAATGTACCAGCCAAGACTAATTAGCCCTACCCGAACTCTGTGCAAGTTCAGCTATGCTGCTTTTAGTATCCAAGCTGGATCATTTAAAACTGGCTAGAATTCCCCATGGCAATCTGTGCTTTATAGCCACGTCCTCAGCCCCCTTCATGAAGGTGCATAGAAAGTTACCTTTGATCTAGGAATGGTCAACCTTTTTATAGTCTAGTGAGCTTTAGGTTGCCCCACTTGTGACATCTTTAGGTGGCCTGATTTTCAAAAGAGGGTCCCTAGCACTTCTTGAATAGCAGCCTTCTTCAAACTGTCTCAAATCCTCAGTAAGCAAACATTGAAAATGTAGACTTCTATTGTCTCAAAAGGCAGGGCCAAAAGACTCCACCTTCCAGCTGTAAGTTGGACAGCCCATCACTATGTTAACATACTGTGTGACATTTCCTCATAGATTTTATGACCCTAAATGAGGTAATCCACAGTCCCACACTACCCATGCAGTAGACTTTAACTGCCCTAGGCACAGAACAAATATACATAATAAACTTTCCTGCAAAAGTACCAGTTATCTAGCTTCATCATTGTTTTACTTGCACATGCTCGTTCCATCTCCAAAGCTAAAAAGTAATGACCAATCAAAGGCAGGTTCATTTCTTTAAAAGTTGTTGTTATACTTTACTCACACATGCTGTCTTGGTTGCTTCTTTATGCCCAAGGCCTAAGGAGAGATGAGAAAGCTGCTTGGGAAAGGACTGCTGTTTGGTTCAATCTCTGTAAAGCGCCCATGGTTGGGCTCATCACAACACAGAATATTGAGTTTCCATTGAGAGTTGGCCATCCTCCAAGCAGACGTTGGACCAAGTAAACTCCAAAGATCCCTTTCAACTTAAATTACAATTTCTTTACTACTCTAGTTAAGAGTACATAACTGGAGTAAGACTAAAAGTCTAAGTGGTACAACCTACCAATCTGGTTAACAGGACAATTAAAACAAACAAATAAAACCCACTAGATCAAATAATGCTCAATACCCACAATTAGTTGCATTACAAATATTGTTTTATTCAGTGTCATGATTTATTGGTCTCCTCTCCCTTGAGAGCTTCTACTGACCTCAGATTGAACTCAATGAATCTTGATTTTTGAATGAAAATAGCAGCCAATAATATTTACTTCCTATTGACTTCATCCTCAACAGCACAAGGAAAAGACGGAACTGCTCCTGACCTCCCTGTCTCAGTTCTAATCACAGCAGTAAGATCCAAGGCACCATCTCTGCACGTCAGAGAGAGAAGCAACATCCAACAACGACCCCACCATAAAGTGACGGATAACTCACACATCCAGCAAGTTTATTTATGCAGGAAGGCAACGAGTTTCCTGAAATCTCATGGCCAGTCTTGTGTGACAAGAACTTTAGGTTAAAAAAAAAAATTATCCTACTCCTTGCTAGTCATTTGTGTCAAATCTATCATCAGGGAGCAGCAGCTTCAAACCATGTTACGAAGACTTGCTATGAGCATCTGGCAGTCAAATTTGCACTGCCAGAGTGATTCAATTGCATTCCAAGGTTACTGCTGCTGTTTATTTATGCCTTTCCTGATGATCCAGTGATTTTAAACTGGAAAAGCTTCCATTTGCTACTCCTCACCCACTAATCCTTCCATCATCAGTTCGACAGTCAAGTATCTTTCAGATGGTCAAAGTCACAGGTTACCTTAACTGTACTGACAATGGTAAACTCAAACTCTTCCCAGCAGACCTAACTAAAGGACACAAAGGGCTTTTCAAGTGCTGACTTTATTTTCTGCCTGCAGGATCATCTGTAAACAGACTTGTTAGCCCCGATTCTGACTTGATGGGTCCTAAGGAATACAGCAGAATCACTTGCAAACTCACTTTTTGCATTTATCAGCCATTTCCTTATCTACTAGTCATGTTTTGATTCTTACGTTTACTAGACTGCCTCCTTCAAATTCACCTTGTTCTTTCCCTGACAAATGCAATCGTTGCACTGATTACAAGTTTTGCATTCAACACCCTATATATTCCCATAAACAGATGCTATGTGTCCTGCCATAATGTTTAAGCCAGAGCTTGGTAAAGTAAATCCAGGTGCACCTCTGTCCAGCTCCTAAATCATGGCTCCTGTTCTCAGCCTCCCCAGTTCTGTTGGCATTTCATAAACCAGAGCTCCCAGACCACAGCACATCTTTGCTCACCTTGGCTTTAAACCACCTGCTTGGGTTTCCTCTTCTGTCTCATCTGCCTCTGTAGAACTTTTTGTCTAGACATATTATTAGACTTTCTTTACAGCCACACACACTAAACTAAGCTTTATATCCCTCATTCTTAGTGCCATGGGCTGCAGGCAAAGCAAATGTCACTGTCAGGGAATGTGGGCAAGTCCCATGTGTCCAGCAAGGCATAGTTGTGACAACAGAAATCAACAACTTGTGTCCAGCAGGCACTAGCTAAAACAGTCCAATTCCTACATTTTTTTCCCCTGGTACACTCAGGCTCAGGGAAGCAGTTCCAGGTTACCCCTCATTAGGCAGATGTTCTTTAAATGATTTATGCTTCTATCAAGCTTGATATCCCCACAGAAGATTGTTAGTGAAAAGCTCTGTGTAATCATTTATAGTGGGATTTATGATGTTTAACTTAGTAACTCTCTGCAGGCCCTCTAACAGGATGAAGGTGGGCTGTGGGCAGTAAAAGGTCAGTCCCAAAGGAAGCCAAATAGGATGCTAAGAGGAAACTAGAATAGGGCTCTAAAGGGCTTTGTTCACATTAGAGGGGAAGCAGCAGAGACTTTAATCATCCCTGCCAAAGGCATGCACATGCAAGGAACAGAGGAACCAAGCAAGATTTTGCCTCAAATTGTCAAGGCTGGTGGTAAATGTGGTTTTAGACTGGTTTTTTTGCTTAATCTTGTCCTCATTTCTTTCTCTGTTTATATTATTTAAGTTGACTCAATTACAGACCTGTATTAAGCAAGCAGCCAGTCATGCAAATGTTCTTGGTTTGGTTTCTTTTTTTTTTACATCGTTAATTTATTCTCAGGCCAAAAAAAACCCCCATCCAAGCTAGAAAAACACCAAAATGCAGGCTAAATGGTGAGTAACTAATTGTACCAGACTTTTGGTTCTCTCTTGTAGCTCCAGCATAATCAATGGGAAGAGTTGTTAAAGTCATTTCAGGGACATCTGCAAACCACCACGACATTCTGGAATTAAATTTCAAGTCATCTTTCTACTTCCCCGTTTCTTCCAGTACTGGGAGGTAAAGTGCTAGAATACACCCAAAAGGCCAGAAACACCACAAGAAAAGCTCGATAACTCCAGAAGAAGGAATTGCTGACAGGCTCCTGGGAATGTCCTGAGTTTTCCTGCTTTGCAGTGCAGCCCCTTCAATGCTCAGATAATTCAAATGTTTGGATTTTCCCTACCCAGGCTAACCTGAACCACCGGGAATTGCCTGTTCCTGCAATCCAGGAATCTCACATTTATCATTCTGAGGCATTTTAATTATCCTTTCTCCGTATGTCTGACCTAATGACTACCCGGTTCTGTCCCAGGGCATGACGAGACCAGCAGCTTACCATCCTGGACAGGCTGGGAACACGTACTAATGAAAACTGAGTTACAGTTCATCTAAGGAAAGAGCGTTATCCTGAAGTACCTTGGGGAAGGAACAAGCAGCCCTCCCCAGTCTACCCGCAGAGATTCTGCAGTGCTCTGCTGAGCTCAGTTATCTGCTTTCTGTCTCAGTTTCTTCACCTGTAAGATGTGGTTTTGTTTAAAAACCTGTTTCCAGAGCAGGCTGTGAATGCCCCTGGGGTAGTAGTTCTCACAAGACTAAGCAGTTTACAAATCTCTTATTGGTTTTATGCAAAGTAGCCAAGAGACATGGGTCTTATGCTTCATCACACAGTAAGGGATGCTTTCAACCCTAGAGAGGTTGCAGACAAAATAGCCTGGACAGTCCCACAGTGGTGGGAGGAAACAGCAGATAAGCAAGCAGCGGCTCCAGACAGCAGGCACCCTGCTCAGCACCTTCCCTCAGTGCACTCAGCACAGGCTCTGCAGTGAGGGCAGACCATTAACAGTGCCACAACTGAAAACCTGGCTTTTCCACAAAGTCTACAAATACCCTGAGAAAAGCCTTGCTGCTTTCTTCCCACCCACTTCTCCCCAGGCCAGCTCCGCTGGAAAATCCCATCCTCCCTCCTACACAGCACAGAGCAGGGTTTTGACAGTTCCTGGAAGAAAATGTTTTAACCACGCACTTGCACCTGCAGCGCCCGGCCCTGCGTGTCACCGAATTCAGAATTAAGCAGCACAGCTATTGTAAAAATGAGTTACAGCAAAAGCTCCTTCATCTCAGTCATCACAAGGGCTATATCCCACTCCTGTTTTGGTACCAGGTGGCTCAAGGTCTATTTTTCAACAAGTGCTGTCTGCTGTACTTGCTGACACAAAGCCCTTTGAGTTACAAGCCAAATCTCTTCCCTTAATATCTTTTTCACCCCCCCCACCCCCCCGCTTTTTGAGCTCACAAGTATGTCTTTTCTTAAGAAAAAGAAAAAAAATCTATTATTCTTCAAAAGCCCAGTTGTGTCCTTCATTTACTGAAGTAGTCAAAGAATATTATGGGTCATTTTGTCACCATGGAAACCACAAATAGACCTTCAGGGTTTTGGAGAGGTGATATTATTTTGGAGAGGCCGTGTAGGGTTCTCTGACAGAAAATAATAGGGATGGCAAATCAAGGAGACCTTTTATATGGACTGTGTGAAATGCAAAGGGTATCAAACATCATTTCTCTGCCACTGAAGACTACTCCAGGCAGCAATTTAATATGGTATCCTCTGACAGCTGAGCCCAAATGGAAAATTAATGAGGCAGCATGATATATGAGTCTTTTTAAATCTCATAACCAGCCTCCTTTATAGAATAAAAATGGCCAAATCAGTTTAATATTAGCAGAGAGGTTCTCTGTGTGTCTTTCTTCCGAGCCTTGTCAGTGCAGTGCTGAAGAGACAGTTTTGTTTTATTGACTGTGTAAGCCTAGCTGTTTTCAAGTTTTGGATTGTCTAAATCAAAGTAATTCTGAGCTCTATTGGTTTATCAGAATACAGCAAAGATATGAAAATCTAAGATATGAACACTCAGGATCTCAGAGGTGCCGTGTCCTGCCCTTCAGGACCAGCAGCACAGAAAGGAGCCTAAGGGGAGTCCTGGCTGCTGTGTGCCGGCAGCCTGGGACAGCAACCCCTCCTCTGCCTCCTGCCAGCGTGGTTTTCCCAATCCCACCCACTGGAATACCGATGCTTGTTGTTTCTGTCATTTTAAGGCGTGCATGAAAAGACATCGCTATGAGAAAAGAGCAATGCAGTCCAGGAAGACATCCCAAATTGAACGAAACCCCCATCAGGTTCAGCCCATGCCCGTGCAGAAGTCTCCTCTCTGAGATACTAGTGTGGAAAAGAGCCAACCTCATCCATTTAAAGCACAAACTCCCGGCCTGGGAACGCGATGCCTACCCCTGCTGCTCCATCTTGGGTGGAGTTCCTCATGCTATGGAAATGAGATCGCTCCCTCCTCCAGCAGCATTTCAGATTCTCACAGCCCTGCAGGCCCTACCTGCGCTGTAGGTCTGAGACCTCTTTAATCTTTGTTAAGAGCCAAAACAAGCCATTCAGTATCAGATAGATTTTAAAAGCTCAACCTAGCACTAGGCTATCAAAATTATTTGAGTGGTGCATTTGATAAGACTTGCTCTTTTGCAAGCAAAACTCTTAATTGCATAAATAACTAAAACCATGCAATTCCCAGATCAGAAGACCTTTTCTATAGGCATGCTAGCAAACATATTCTCACAACCGCGGGCCAAGCTAAAGACCCACAGAGATGAGAGCAGAAGCAATTACAAATGGAGCTTACACAAAAAGATGTCATATCCTACCTGGCATTGGATTAATTCTAAACCTACAAGGTATCCTGACGCTTCAAAGGTTGCTGCTACTCTGAATTAGAACAAAACCTCAAGTCATTCTGTAGAACAGAAAATTCAAAATGCTTCTGTTTAGAAACAAGCAACCACTTTACCAAGCATTGAAAACAACAGCTCAAACAAAACAAACATTCCTTTCCAAACTTTTCTGCCAAAACATCTTTGAAATAGACACCTTCCCGCAAAACACTTCAACTTCAGCAGAAAAAGAGCTTCCTTTGGAAAACTGCTTTATAAAAGATACTGACTCCACTAACATCCCCCATGCAATGGTTATAAGCAGATCCATAACATACAATCACCCACTGTGGTTCAAAAGTTGTGGCTTCCCTGTCATCCCCTAGCTGGAGCGGTATAATTATCTGGGCACCTTCAGCACCCGAGCCTCCAACAAAACGCAGTGCTCTGAAGACTGGAACTTCGTAACATTCAAGCAGAGGGATCAGCAGTTCGACAAACAGCACTTTGCCAAAATTAAACCCTCAAGAATAAAAAAAAAAAAAAAAAAAAAAAAAAAAAAAGAGCATTCAACATGCAGCAACAGAACAAAATTGCTGTAGACTTCATTTTAGCTTCCCACCTTGTTCAGACACCCCCAACCCCTTTGAAATATTACATTGGCCAAGGTTCAAAGCACACCAACAGCACTTTGCCTCTTACGCTACAACTTACCCAGCTCTGGTAGTGCTGTGCATCTCTGGCAAGGAGCCACGCTGCAAGCAGGCTTAGAGGAGCAGGGGGAACTCCGGCTCTTGCTGTCTCACCTGCAGCCCTTCACCCCACTCAACTCCAACATGGATGTCTAGCTATTTTCCCCATTTCTACCCCACTGAATTCCACAACCAGAAGGGCCTCGGTAAGCACGTGCCAGAGCAGCATCAAGCAGGAGTGAAAGGCAGGATCCCCTAATTAGCTGTCGGGCCACTGGAGGAGGAATCAGATGAAGCTGTGTGAAAAGGGGTGGGGAACGGAGCATCAGCCAAGCCTCAGTGGTTTCAAAGATGCCCTATTTGATATGTTTAAGAAGGATGATGAGGGGGAAACAGGGATATCAAATAAAAAAAATTACTTTTCATGATTTCCCTCATTCCTCAGCCCTTTTTAGACAGTGAATGTTTTATCTTTCAACAATGCTAAAAGCTTATACTGAAATTAGTGTTTGATGCAAAACACATTGAACCTGTGCTTCGTGGAACCTACTGCACCTGTGCAAGGCAGAGGTAATTTCCACCCTCGCATATGCAGTTTTCTATCCTCATTAAAGACATGGATGCTGTAAGGTTGCCAAAGTGTAGTGTGGAATTAGAAACACTCAGCAATGTAGCAGAGAGAGAGAAATGCTAGTGAGACAGTAGGACTGCTGCTGCACTAAGACTCTGGGTATCAGAAACTTTGGGATGCTTGGGATATGAATTCCTGCATCTTTTCTGTGAGTTTAAATGAAGACCCTGATTGGTTTCACTTCTCTAATGAACAGCATGATAGTAACAATAAACGTATTCCTATTTCACCAAGAAGACTTCACTCAGTGGGTGGTAAAGAAGACAAGGAGGTCATTTAGTATTTCATGTGAAAATAAAGTTCACTGCCCAAAGCAAACAGTAAACGTGGAATAATGTGTACTTGTTTACTTTATCGTCTACTGGCATGTTGGTTTTGCTCAATCTGTAAATGCCATTTGTGTTCCAAGTCCTGCTCTCTGCAACGCTGGCTGTACTGCAGTGGCTGTAGATGGGCTGCACCAAGAATTGACCTGCTTTAATCATCCCCACCCAAGCAGCACCATACCCTAGGAGCAGGACTCTGCATGGCATGAAATACTGCCCAGTGTCAGCAAGAACATAGCAACCCAGTGTTTAAGTTCTTCCTCCACTAAGTACTTAGAGGCCTTTTCTTCCCTAGGCTCCCTAAATGCTTTATAAACATTTATAAACAGGCAGAGTGAAAAATCAATGCAGAGATACTGTGGGGAGGAAGAGAGCGCCGGGAAAGAAAAGACAAACTCAATGAAAAATGAAATAGTGCCCATACGTTAGCTACTGTCAGCATTGCTGTTCCAGGGCTTTTTCCTTACTCCTCCCTATCCCAGGCTTTCTGCGCAAGAGGAAAAAACCAGACATTTTGTTATGATCAACAGTAAGAAACAATGCGGTTTTAGTAACGGGACTATTTTTTCCCCTCCCTCAAGCTAAGGTTAGGTTTGGAAACTCAAAAATGGTTTGAGAGTTCTGCAAATAACTTCATTCTAGAGCCCTAGCTGCTCTTAACTGCAGTAATTAGTGCTTATGGCCTGGCCTGGAGCCCCAGGGCTGTCACGAGGATCCACCACGATGTTTCGGTACATCCTGCGAGATTCATGTGAGCCGACATCCCTGAGGAAGCAGAGGATGAACGTGGGACGCAGAAGGCACAGCTCACCGGCTCGATGGGAATCGGTGCACACGGCAGAGCTCCACGCTGTCTCGTCCGTGGGCAGGCTGGTTCTCCCTGCCCACGCTTGGCTGCCTGTGCAAGCAGGCGAAGGCAGAGTTGTGCGGCGACGGACGGGGGCACTGCGTCCCTGCACATCCCCGCCAGCGGGTCCCTCCGGCTGGAAATCCGACAGAGCAACTGGAAAAGCAACTCTTTGGTACAAACCATTTGCCTTTTCTGTTACTTACATTTGTAAATCAGTCCCATGCCTTTGAAAGGACTTAGGTTAAGGCAGAGAAATCTACTGCCAGGTTACTGAGGACTTTGATTTCCCTGGTCAATCTTAAGTAGTAAGAATTAATGATCAAGCAGTGAAAATTAATTTCATTGCTTAAGAAAAACTTCCACATGTTTAGATACCTGGGTGCTTTCCTCGACCTCTAATTGAAAGGTCCAGTTACCAATACTAGTGACTCCCCATCAGACATCCACTTTACTTACTCCAGTTATTTCCCGAGAAGGGGATCCCTGCACGGGACAACCTTTTGGCTGAGAAGCAACTTTTCAGGCACATTATTTATCCACCACAGAGTACTTCCCAGCGTGAGCTCAGACTGCTGTTCTGATGCTGCAGGTGGGGAAACGGCAGCACAGAGAGGCAAAATGACCCCCAGCTTGCACTGTGGGTCGACAGAATCCTTGAGAATAGACTCCAAAAGGGCCGTATCCCTATATCATATAAGCCACTGAAAAGCAGGACTAAGATATTGTAGCGCCGCTACATAGCTGAGGTACCACGAACGGATCACTGGTCGGCCCCCGACCAGGGAAGAAACAGATAACACACACAGTGTGAGTGACAACTTCCTCGTTTATGGCGCAGTTAATTCCTTTTATACAAACACGTCACAGGGAGGTGGTGTCTAGCTCTCTATCTTTCCGTGACATCGCGAGATCTTCCGAACGCCGTACCCTACAGATATGATGAAATCAGTAGGACTGTACAGACCTACAAGTGAGCTGAGATCAGTCAGATCCCACTGCAGCCTTGTTCTGCTGCCTGCATTTCTCAGGTGAATTCAGAGACTTTTTTAAAACATCGTAAATTTAATAACTCGGCCATCCTAAGCTCAGAACCTCTGCTCAACCTAGACAAGATATGCTCTTGCCCTGACTTAAGCTACTGGGATTTTTACTTTTGCCTTCAGCAGGATCAGCAGCAGACCCTGAAACAAGAACATTTGCTAGGAACGTGCTCGGTGCACCTTGCCCAGGTGCTGTATTTTATGCAGCCTAATGCAAACACTGCTATCTCCCGCACTCTGGCAGACAACTAATAACAAGTTTATACAGTTCATCTTAAACAAATATTGGGAAAGTCAGGCCATACAAGGTCTGCTAAATTGCAAAGACGTCTGTGCAATTGCAATTGATGACACAGTGTTGAATTATACAAAGGAAGAGGTCAATGCCAGTAAGGCTATTTCTCAGAGCAGATTGCATGGAGGTCTCATTTAACACTGCCAACTCTGAACATGTGCACTGTATAAAGCAGAGCTTTTATTGTTCTATCACAGGTCCCTAATTTGGCTTTAGGAGCCATCTGCTGATTTAATAGGGGATCTGGATTGTTAAGGGTTTGGGGGTTTTTTTCATTCTTATAAACACCTAAAGCTTAGGCATTTAATAGAGAAAAATATTGTAGCGAGATAATCCTCTGTGCAGTAAAAAAGGAGAGAAATAAATGTGTTTGGCTTTGCTTAATTTTGTCTCCTAAGCAACCAACATACTGGATACTGTTGGTACCAAGCCTTAAGTGTGTGAAAGTCATTAAAGCAGCCCTTCTAAGACTGCTGCAACCGTATTATTAGGAAATTTTAGATAAATTACACTGTCAAGACTGTTAAGTATCACCTTGTGCTTTTATCAGCCACTAATTAAGACTGAAACAGAACGTCAATGCCCGTCTTACTTTAGCTAAACAAACAGATAATACACACAATGCTACCTATACTTAGATAATAGGCACAACAGCCCCTATACACACATTCTTCCTGTATTTTCCTGTGATGTCTACGTGATCATTAAAAGCCCACTGTTGCCAGAATAAGGAACCTTGAAAGGGTATTTCACCTACTAACCACCGTAGCTAAGGCTGGTGACATTTCCATTTATGTTCCAAGTTAACAATCTTAAGACTCTCCTTCCAGATGAGCACAATGGGAGAAGCAGGTTCAGCCATTCACCAAGCCCCAGAGCTGGATCTCTCCACGCAGATGATCTACCGGTGTGAATTTTTTAAAAAACCTGAGCTGACACAAATGGACACTGGACCAAATCTGAACAGGAGTGCCAGAGCAAAACCAAGGATTTCACAGAGCCGCTCCGACAGCTCAAGCCTTGCAAATGCCAGGGATAACCCCCGTAAGGTGCTCCCCAAACCTGCTCTCCCTTCCTCACTCGGAGCAAGGGCAGACACATGCCCTGTGCAGTCTGCAGCCCCAGCAGCTCTGCTCTGCATTATTCAATGCAAGCGTTTCTGGCAAGACGAACGCCTGCAGTGCAGGCTGCATAGCAACTGCTCCACGTGAACGCAGGCAGTAACTCATGAAACGGGAGGTCTGCTCCTGCCCCTCATCCTGCCGTGTCTAGCCGTGCCCGAGAAAGGCGTTGGCCAAGGAGTCCTGACCAAGCGCTCTGAAGCAAAAGGCTTTCTTCTCCCCTGTGAGCTTCCACCCAGCATCACAATGCAATCATGAGACTGTCACACCCCCGCTCCCCTAAATAGCATCGCTTGCCCCCAGCTCAGGCTGTGCTGGCAACAATTTGCTTCTTTCACAGCATCCATCTGCTTTTGCTTAAAAACTTGGGTTGTGTTTGTGTGCTGTTAGCCTGAACGGTGCATCCAGCCCCTCACAGTTGGACTTGCATTATTAACGCTGCCACATGCAATCAGTGCAGCACAGGTCTTCCTCACTTGCACACCAGCTAACCTAGGAAGGGGAGTAAAACCTGTGTGAGAGAGGCAGGAGTGAAGCCTCCTTAGCTGTCTCTCCCACGCAGAAATAACATCTTCAGCCACCACCGTTCCTCCTCGTTGCCTGCATATCATCTTTGTAGAAATGGCTAAGAGCCCCAAGCTGGTCCCTAAAGAAGCTGTGGCCAACTCACTCATTCAACGTCGGTCTGTGCTGTAGGTGGACATTAGATTTCCAGCAGCGGTATGGAGTGAAGACTTCATCTGATGCAGAATTAACACAGTGCCACTGAAATCAGCCCACCTTCGCCGGAGCTCGAATTCAGTCACATTCCCTCATTTATAAAGAGTCTTGAACAAACATTTTATGCAAAGGTCTCAGATTTCACATTTCAAGGGCTGTGAATCTCACAGGCAATTTAGAGAGTACAGACAACAGGTTACAGGTAATTACCTTTAACTGGGTTGCACTTCAATTCCCTTCTGAATTCAGGGCAAGGAATGAACTGGCAGCTGAGCTCTTCCCCAAGACATTTTGCACAAAATCAAGGGCGGTTTCAGTAGTCACACGTGTTGAAGCAAGATCGTAGGAATGACCACTGGATGTGACAATTCACCTGACCACCAGAACCTCTCCAAGATTTACTTCAATAAACAGGCTTTACCCTTTATTCATGCAGTTGTTTGCAGGTCAAACATGTTTACCTGTTATTTCCTTGATTCACGTTAGACAGAAGCACAAATAAGCAAACAAATTAAAAAAAAAATAAAAATGGAGACCTAAAGCTAACATGTTTCTGTTACAGCAGTAAAGACGAGAGAAAACAATTTACCAATCAATTTACTGAAAAGCTACGGTACATCTCCTGCTACTTGTGTAATGGAAAGTGCTTTGAAAACAGGTTTCCAGATTTCTCATTTGTGGTGTGTTACAACCACACGTGGATTTAATAACATCGGTAAAATTGTTAATTAGCCAAGAAAAAGTATGCTTTGAGTTCATAATATCTTGTGATCCAATATGATTCCTTCTCATTCTCAGTCCCATGGTTCAGACAGAGACACCTGAAGCATTTCTGGGGCCCAGGGGGGAAGAGAACCCATCTTACCCAGCATCTGAAGACATCCTAGTTCAAGGAAAAGGGGTTAAATTAGTGGTGAATTACACCTTGAATGAAAGCAAACCTGTTCAGGTTCACTCAAATTTAAATGCTTCTAACTAAGAAAACCTGAATTTCTCAATAGGGCAGGTGTCTCACAAGATGGCTTGAACCTCTTGGATGTGATTGGGAAGACAGGACTTGCCTGACCGCTCTGTCCTAATTGTGGCCCAGTGACAAATGGATATAGCAGAAAATTAGCAGGTGACGGAAGGATGAAAAAAGCCCAAAGTAATGGTGCTTATTCCTACTCTAGGATGGAAAGTGTACTCTTAAGATGTCACTCAGGCGATGGCACAACTGTGCTCGGGGTGTTGCAGTTGTAGCCTCAGTATGTTGGCCCATACGACACAACACCTCAGTGGCTGCTTCACAAAGAGCTGAGCTACCCCGGCAGCAGGAGAGGCAAGCTCTGGGAGGTGGGTAAAGCAGAGCAGTCATCTACAGCCAACTGTCCCACTTGTGAGCATCCCCATTAGAGCCCTCTCTGCTCCTGAAGCATGTCCAGTTTTCAGCAGAGGACGGTTCTCCACATGCCGGATGCAGAAGACTGTCAGCAGCCAACTACCTTGAGCTCAGAGAACACAGCATCTCCACCTCAGTCATCTGGGGCAGCCACAGGCTTAATAATCGTTAATTATCCTGTAAGCCATCATTCAATGGAGCCAGGAGACCAGCAGCAGATCCCTGACTCACAGAATATGACTGAAATCTTGAGGCCAAAGAGTCATTGCTGCTTCTTTCTGCGACAGGAAAAGTCATCCCCCTAGCTCTCAGATAGACAGAGCTTCAAGACAAGTCCATGCAGAAAATCCTGGAGTGCTTTTCCTTGTGGTGGTGTGGATTGCAAAGAACATGACCTGGACCCAGGAAGAAAAAAGGTGGGTGCAAGGGCAAGATACTAATGCTTTACTGGAGTGTAATTCCTGCAATTACCAGACCCGCAAGAAGAAAGCCAGGAGAGGTGGGAAATCAGAGGAGAATCAAGCCTCAGCCTGAGAGTTGGGTCTGTAGGTATGCAGGGATAGACCAGAGAAAGCCTGATGCAAAACCTGGCACTGCATTCTGGCACTCTGATTGACCTCTTATAGGAGATAACTTAAGAGTCTCTGTTTTTGTTCTTTTAAATACACGTACAGTCTGCTCCAGCTGCTTGGCTCCGGTGCTAGCTCATGGTGCCAAGCCAGACATATTTGGCTTTGATAGAAAGTTGGCTCAGCCTTCAAATAATCCACTGCTGTATTGTCATTACGAAACAGGAGCTCTTGAGTGATTTCGCTGGAGAGGTCCCAGAGCCGCAGTACCCGTCAGTGCTGGGGTGCAGCCCTGCTCCCAGGCTGAACGTGACTCAGGAGCAGCAGCAGACCGGCTGGAGGCAACAGACTGCTGAAGAAAAATCTTTCATTTTCAACATCTGTTGTTTATTCCTCAGTCTCACATGATTTGTGACACACTGAAAGCAAGCAATGTTTGGACAATCTGTACATCAATTGTGACAACCCATTAAGAGTTTAGGTTTGTTCTGATTTATTTCAGGATTTTTAGGATAATATTGCCCAAACCTGTGGCTGGTAACACTAAAAACTGAGGTCTTCGATGAACTTCACGCAGGAGCTCTGCTAATTCATCCACTCAGTTAAACTTGTGTCATGCTTCAAGGCCAAGATTAGCAGCCAGGCTGAGGAGAGTGATGGGAAGTAGGTCTATCCTATTGCTACAGTTAACGTTAGGATAGCCTAAGCACAGGACTTAGGTATCTGCATTATGTTCATGGTCCTCTCCCACTCTTGGCAGGATCACACCTTACGCACTGGTAGCACATCTCCCTTCTGCTTCGTACGTGCCAAACATGCAACCTGCTGTGAGCACCAGCCAGCTGCAAGAAATCATCGGGCTTGGGCTCAGGAGAAAGCAAAGTCCCTCCTGGCATCCCAGTGCAGCAGTTCTCTACTCGCCGCTGCACCACTCAGCCCGGGACATCCCCGCGGTGGGAGGTGGGAACCTTGTGAGGTCTGACTGCAGGAGCACCGTGGGGACAGGACACACCAGGAAAGCAGAAGCAGAACAGGATCAGGTTGGAAATACTTGCCAGAAGCCAACAGTGATCTTGCTTTCATCTGCTGACAGAAACTCTGACAACTGTGTATAATCTGCCTGATTTTCTCTTGTCCAAATAGTCTTAAAAATAGAAGTAGTTTAGCTCTTACGGGAGCTGGCCCTAGAGCACACAAAGCTTGCTAGACAAAACAGTGACCATGGAGGAAGACTCCTCACTCTCATTCTTCCCATCTCTTCAGCATAACAGATCCAGAAAAACAAAGACATCCATCAGACCGTTCCCCTGAAGGCGGGAAATGCAAGAAGGGAGGGAGAGAGGGAGAGCCAGAGACATCGTTCTATTTTTAAACCCTTGAGAATGGCTCCAGAACTACTGAGAATGCCATGGAAAGCACTTTGACAGAAGAAATCCCCCAAGTACACATCCAAGCTCCAACTGACTCCACCTCGACCAGACCAGGCAGGGATGTTGTCTTTCCCTCTGGCTGGGCTGGCTCACATCCCCTGCCGCCGCACAACCGAGGACGGGACCCAAGGGGAGAGGAGGCTGCTGCAGGGCCCAACCTGGCTTCTGCTCCTCCCCACCATCTCGCCTCTCTGTGCCCCATACGGCGACGCAAGGTGCTTTCCCCTTCTCCTTCATTTTGCCTCCAAGCCCTATGGATGTTGG
>NW_009619800.1:155572-172157 GCF_000690535.1 Cariama cristata
CTGCTGCATATTCCCAGCAAACTGCAGGGCAGGGCATAAGAGAGGGCTAAGGGGAGAGAGGTGTGTGAGCAGCAGAAGCCTAGAAAAGACGGAGTCACGCTGCTCTCCCGAACTGCAGAGGACTTGCTTGCTGGAAATCAAGGGTAAAATCCTGAGTGATATCAAAGGATTCAGCATTTTTATTCACTTCCCTAAACTCCCAACATTATCTGAACAGTCTGGCAAAATTTAGGAGAAACTTATTCAAGATATGAGAGTAGGCTTTTTGAATCATATTCTGGGATTTATGCAGGGTTGGGAGCTAAAATGACAACTGAGTTATGGATTTCATCAAAGAATATTCTATTAAAATGAAAAATGAAACAACTATCCAGATGCTAATACAAAACAGGTGTTAGGCTTTAAACATGATAGCATTTACTGTTTTAGCCACATTAATATAATTAAGACATACTGTACTGATTACAGCTTTAATTTAATAAATGTCAGTGGTGCAGAGCATCATATCCTTTATTTACACATGGCGTCCTTCCTCTGCAGAAGAAAGAAACCAGAAAAAACAAAAGGACTTTTACCAAGTAAAGTTCACCTCAGATTAAAGAAAGTTCTGTGAGATTTAAGGTTTTAACAAACAACGTGATACACTGCTGAACTAATGGCAACACTGTATTGTTTTTTTATAATTTCAAGAAATACCAACGATCTGTTTTGGTAATCCTGCATGAGCAGCGCTGCCTTGCCCCTTCCGCACCATGTCTGCGTGTTCGTTTTTCCCTTTTCCTCCCAGAATTATTGTACAATTTAGTTTGGAGGGACCTTGGGACCTCCTGGACCTGCTCAAAGCAATGCTGACTTCAGAGTTAGCCTGAGTTGCTCAGGACAAGGTGTCTTCACCAGGGATCAACAGCTCAGCTCGGGGGCTCCCACTGGAGTGGCAGTGCTGCGGGGCAGGAGGATGCAGCGACTGTCAGCATCTGCATTGTGCTTCTCCATTTATTTTTTTCCTTCTGTTTTGGGAGGAATAGGGGAAGAATCATGTTCAAGGAAAAACCTAGTGTTTGTGGAGCACAGTGCACTGCATGCTTAGGTCAAGAAGAAAAGGCAAAGACAAAAAAAAATTAATCAAAAAGGACTAGTCTTTCGCAAAAGTAGGGAAAAAGGTATCATGAAATCCTGATGCAGTGGATTAAAAAAAAGCCTCAAGAATACTCAGAAGCTCTGGCAAACCTTAAAACAAAAAATTATGAGATAGAGAGAAAGAGAAAGAAAAAAAGATCACACAAATAACTCTGAAAAGAAGCGAAGCCAAGTACTGCCAAGGTGTAAATTTAATCTACAGTAACTTTCTCTGTATGCAGTGACCCCTCAAATAAAGCTGCCATTTGCTAATGGGCCCTGGGCCCCCCCAACAGACCGCAGTAATGAACTCGAGCTCACGCTTACTCCAGAGCTGCTCTGCAGGGTCAGCCAGCCAGCTACAGGAGGAAGAGAGGAAAGGTTGATAGCCATTCCTAATAGCATTTTGGAAGTAATGTTTGCACAAACCGTAAGAACAATAGCAATAACATTCTATTGTCTCTAGGTTTTAGAGCCACTAAGACTAATGAGTTCATTTATAGCCCTGATGGAAGTAATTAAATCTGAAAATCAAAGCACAACATTCTTGTTTAGTGCTCTTTGAAACCAATATTCTAATGGAATGCTATCAACAGCTAATTGAAGCACTAATCTTGCCCAGGGTTGGGCCCATTGCCCAGATGGCTAATATATCATTTTCTAGTCTGGCAAGCAACATATTGCACTGGCTGGATAAAGCTGCGATTAGAAATATCTATATGATACAATGGAAGCATAAGAACTTCTCCAATCAATATTTTGATAAAATTGGCATTTAATGTCAATCATTCAATAAACTTCTTGTGAAGTACAAGGACACATCCTTGGCTTTATAAATAAAAAATCTGCTGCCTTATGCAAATAGAAGTTCCTACCAACTGGATAGTAATAGCAATACAGAAACATTAGCAAGATAAATGCCTGGTGAGTGCTATGAGGACAACTGGGAAGCTAAACTGCTTAATCTTCCTCCTATAGTTGAATCAGAATCACAATTTTCTGCCACAACATGTCCTTTCTGCAAGTTTTTGCATATTGTATACTCTGTCAGAGGGAGCAGTGCAGGAGAGCGCAGCCGTGTGTAAGATACATCTGACAGGGATGTCTGATCAGTTCCACAGATGGGAAGATTCTCGTCACTTAATGTGGTTGGGATGCAGTATTCTGCTGTTCTTAGAATTGGAGGGTAAAAGTATCAGAGACCATGTCACCAAATTTTACATCCAAGCAACATGACTGATAGGATTTCAAATTAGCATATCAAATTGTGAACAATTTTTTTCTAGTAGCTTGTCAATTCTTTTTATTAACTTAATAATGGGACAGTTGTTGGCATCTGTTTTAGATATTCAGCAACTTTGGCCTCTATTATCCCTTTTCCCACTGTCTGCGCTTTCAGGTATTTTCATTCAATTGTATAGTGTTTATTCAGCCAGACTCTCAGCTGGTGTAAATCAGCACAATTCTGTGAACACCAGAGGAGCGGTGCCAGCTTACACCGGCTTCAAATGGGCTCCTGAGTGTTTGGTCCACCTGGAAGCAGGGAGTCAATGAAGCAAGCTAATGGGAAGAACATCCTTAAGGTGTCCAGTGATCTGTGTCTGCACTCTCTGAAAATGCGGTTTGAACTTCAGCCTTGAACCATGAATTAAGGACTACTCGCAGCCCATGTTTTTTCTTGTCAAGCACTGCATGAGCCCTGCAGTTCATGAGCAGCACAGATGCCGTTATGCTTCTGTACTCGTGCTTGCTGGTCACACAAGTTTTTGAAACTGTACAACTGTTTGCACAAGCACCCAGTCCTCTCTTGAGAGCATAAATAATCTCAAGAATATCCTGATCTACTGATATTTTTCCAGCAGGCTGGTAAGACAAAGTATTTAGAAAATTACAATTTTTTAAAATACTAAATGGGATATGGCTTAATGCCAGTAAAAGTCCAAATACAGCATTATCTGGAGACCTAGCAGGAGGCAGCAATTGCTCCCTATCATGACGCAATGCTATCTTACTCGAGAAGGCAAGAATCTGCCTTGAGAAGTGGTAAAGTGAGAGAACTAAACATCTGTGTTCACCTATAACTTTTTTTTTTTAATATGTACATCAAATATTTGGTATTTTGGGCCCTCTACCCTTAATACATATTTTGTAGCTTTACTTTCTATAATATAAGCTTAATGCTTACTGTTAAGCATTAATAAGTATTTTCCTGAGGTGTCTAAGTTAGAAGTGTAATCATCCAAGACTCCCTCAGGGACAGGGAAAAAGAGGGGCAGCTTCCAAGGACTGTTCAGCCCATCTAAGATCTGAATTGCCCCTCTCTCTGACTCTCTGTCTTCCTTTAGTGAGTCTAGGAGTAGCCTAGGACAAGAGTTTCCCAACTTATGCATCACTGAATAATTGTCCAAATTCCAGGTGAACTGGAAAATAAAGGTTAAATATGATTCTTGACCCTTAAAAGCTCAAGAACAAGCAGCTGGGAGTGAAGGCATGCTCAATGCACCAAAAGGAAGCTTTTTTTTTTTTTCCAGCATGTATTTCAGTATCAAGTAAACATACAGAAACAGCAGCAAAGTACAACTTTGGCATTTTCTAATGCCTCAGGCCAGATGCCCCGTAAATCTGGCATAATAGACCCAAACCAATGTTGTCAGATGGTCCAAAGGACTACTCGTTCTGCTTGTTCACTTTGTACCTGGGTACCTCCCACCACCTGACGGATTACCCAACCTGAAACTGCAGTCAGGGAAGAGTAAGGTTGGCATTGAATCCCCACCATGTGCTCCACTTCTTAAAAAGGAAATAAAATCACATGCCCACACTTGACTGCGGCAAGATGACCCGGCAGGGCACAGAGCTGACATTAATGACTGTGGAACCACACTTTTAGTTCAAAGGAAACTTGAGAACTAAGTTACAGGTTTAGCAGTCAGGGATGTGATCCTGCTTCTTCAAGAGCCCTACTAAAAAGAGACATTACCATCTCTGAAGGATTCAAGTTGCTGGGAAGCCTTCTTCAACAGGCACAAAAATGACCTCATAAAGAGTCATTCAAAATGTTTGGTTTACAATCCATTCCTTTCTACAGATTTAAGAGTGGATGCGTATACCACAGGTACCCAACATTGGCGTCGTTCCCCAGAAGCCTTCTGAAGATGTCAGAGATCCATTGGCTTTTAATGGCAAAGCACGTAATTGTTTCTACTCTATTCTGAAATGCTATGTTACCAGCATACATTTCCTATTACTTTCTTGTTACCATCTCCATTTAAGTTCTTAATTGGGCAGAATCATTTCACTCATGCATGGAGAAGAAAACCCACAGGTGTTATTTTTTTAACCAAAAGGCTTGGTGAGTGATCCTTCAGCACAAGCTCAATACAAAAAATATTAAAGCGTGTCTTGAAATCTACCCAATGGGTTGAACTGCCAGATGAAGTGTGAGCAGGTCCCGTGTTAGGAGCCAGCACACATGCGTGAGCATGTAGGGGAAGGGAAGGGTAGGGAAGGGTAGGGTAGGGAAGGGAAGGGAAGGGAAGGGAAGGGAAGGGAAAGGGTGTTGCACAGCCACGCTGGTAAGGTGGGGATGTTAAGCAGCTCCGTGATAGCTGTTAAGAATAATGAACTTGACCTTGTCAAAGGCCGTCATTATTGATAATAACAAAGTTCAACAGCATTATTATAGGATTTCACAACTGTTAACCTTTATTGCTGGAGGGCTAATTGTGACCTTCCTTGTGTCTCCTTCACACCTAATTAGGTTTCCGTTGTAAAGAGAGAAAAGAGTGTTTGTATCAGTGGGGCATCTTTTTCTGCAGCTGAATGAATTCATGAAAGAGTGAGATTGTTAAGGGAGAGATGGGGGGGCGAGGGGGGGGAAATACAGAAAAAGGCAAGAGGCATTAATAGACTTTAGAATAAAATCCTGACACATTCAAATTGATTCTGCTGCCTGAGAAAATTGAGTGCGGAGGGAATTAGATTTATACACTGTTAAATGTAACTGCCTGGCAGTATCCATACAGAAAGCTGTTAAAATGGTAATCTTCAGAGATGTATGAAAATTGTGTGTGAATAGACCAATGAACCATCACTTGGAGCATGCCTCTTCTAGCCGAATAACACAAGACAGTACTATTATTATTAATAATGTATTACAAACACTATGCATTATGTATGTAATTTAATCACAGTATCTAAATGTATAAACAACAGCACAGGCGCTCAGTAACTTTTTTGTGCTTGTGGTTATATATTAACTTTTTCTTTTTTAGGACCCCCTGAGGAAATGGAGAGTGCTGCTGGCAACCGGGTACAGCTGAGCCAGGGTCCCTTGCACCTCGCGTGGGAGAGCCTGGCTGGGTGCAAGGCGCTGTGATGGGCTGCTCGTGATGGGTGTCAATGGGTGTTGGGTACCGCAGCGTATACACAGGGCAAGAAAGCAGCAGACGGCCTGAGAAGGGGTTCCTTTCAGATAGGCAGACAGCCAGCGTATCTCTGATGGGATTTTTTTGTTGTTATTTTAACCTTTTCAGCTAAAAATATCTGGTTGATAAAGCTTCTAAAGGCTAATTTCTAGCAAGAGGCATGGACAGCACACCAAGTCTATGGAAGTTTTGAGTTACTTATCAAGGAAGGTGGGAACAAGTTTCTAATAAACATATCCATAGCTCAGACTGAGGGGAAAAATCAAGCTGGAAATAACTTCTTGATTCCTCCATTTGAATTCAGACCTGTGGTTCTTATGTCAGGCTCACTTCTGGCATCAAAGCAACTCAGCAAGAGACCATGTTACCACTGATGATAGGGACAATCACTGATTGATCTTTCAAGATCTGGTTTAGATTAGATGCTGTTGTAGGCTCTTTTTATAACTCTAATGGTTGTGACTTTGCTCTACCCATATTTGGAAGTGCACTCTCTGTAGTAATTGAGCTATTTCAGAACAAGCAAGTTGCTCTCTGGTTCTTGCTTCATCCCATCAAGTACAGGGGGCTGTGAAAAGTTGTAAATCCAGAAATACTTCCAGGTGAGCCAGATAGTTACTTCCTTTGGATCTCTCTGGTGTCAAGCTCGAGCTCCTCACATATTTTCTTCTATTAAGAAAAGGTAATTTCTACACAGAACAATTAATTCGCTAAAGCTTTGCAAAGAAGCATAGCCACTTCCCAGGTCCAGCCCAAAAAAACCATCAGCTAGTACCCAGTAAAAGGGCCTGAACAAAGCTTCTCACATTCCCAGCCAACTCTCTTACTTGCCAGCTGTGTGGTTATCTTGAAAGGCACACTTCATGTTATTTCATGAACTTTATTCGAGTTTTGTTCCAGTGTGGGTACCCAGAGTTAGTCATGTGGAACTTCTGTTTTCCAGCCACCCTGATGATGGCACTGATGCACTAGTCAAGAAGTAAGACAGCGTTCAGTGCTCCAGCCTGAATGCTGTGTCCCTATCCCTGCCTTGCACGTAGTAGCATGTTGCACTTTGCATTCATAAGGAGTTACACTGCCAAATGGCTTCTCCAGAGAGATCTGGTTAGTCAGATGGAATGCTCCTTACATATATCTATAGTTCACGCTGCCACAGCAAAACACAGTAAACTGGCATTTGACCGAGGCACCGAAGGGATCTCGGTGTTTACCCACAGGCCCACCACATCCCACATGTGCACCACACCGGTGCCTCTGTGTTTTCCACTCTGTTTGGTGTTGCAGTATCCAAGGTTCACCTCCACCCTAACACTGTGCACAGGTACCAAGAAGTACAGTGTAAATACACATGAACAGAGCATTTGATAAAATAACACAGACCAGCTAAGGGTGGTTCACTTGCAATGACTTCCCAGACTGCCTACCACCAACTGCACAGTGAAGCCACCCAGATGTACCCACCACTGAAAAACAGTAATGTGGGCAAAGTTTCAGCTAACATGAGATCATTTTCCCTCCCCGGCTGATTTAATTTTCTCTAGTTCTTATCTTCGTTCTTTATGAGGTAGCACTGAAAATAACTTGCTCGACTTGTAACTGAGTCACCTAGAGCAGTTTTCTTCTGTGCCTTTGAAAAACAGGTGTAGCCCTGTGCATTTACCTAATAACATAATTCATGGATATCTTTCTAGCTGAGCTAAAATGTGATTAATCTGTGTTGAGTTCACACAAACTAGTAGCAAATTTGATCTCCAGCAGATGGGTTTTTCATTCTACTGTGTTTTAGTAAAGGACAATCCTCTCTGGTTGTAGAGTGCTTGCGATATTGGGAATTCCTTTTATGGGAGCTTTTGGAAGCTCTGAATGTAAAAACATCATAAAATCCACATATTTGTCAGATATGAACTGAGACATACTAATTTCAAAAGGAGGTTCCTTGTTTTAAACTGTTTAAAGAGCTCAAACTAGTTAAAGCACTCATTGATTATCTGGGAAAGCAAAGCACCAAAGCTGTGCAATAGCCACCTTTTCTTGGAGGGTGTTATTCTCCTAGGCCGGCCCAGCTCCCCATAAGGGAGTTTAAAATGCAGGAAGAGCCCTTGATCATCCCATATTTGAATCCCATACATAATATAGGACTTTCTGATCAACACAGGCACATGCACCTCTGCTTTTGAATTCCCAGAATTTAGGCATAAATCCCAGGAAAGCCAGTGGGATTATTATCTATGATCATTGTAAGCAAGTTCAGATTTAGACTCAGACACAAGAGGAACCAAAGAATACCAGTTCTGGAATATTATCATTGCCAACATTGGCAATGTAGGAGGAGTCTGTATAAATTCTTCTCTCACATCTGAAAAACACTGGTGTAAAGAACTGAACAGACGGAAATAACAAAAAAAAAAAATAAGCAACATGCAGAGAAAAGCCATTCCTACCCAGCTCTCACCCTAACCCGCAGCTGGAGTATGCCCTGAAGTAAGGCTGTCTATATCCTCCTCTGGGAGATGAGACACCTTATCTACCGCATCTGGTTCCATCCCTGTAACTGCAGAGTCAACTTACTCCATCACGCTTCCTGAAGCTGCTAAGCAAGAGAAACAGAAGTAGACTATCCACACTTTGTCAGATAAGGAAAGAGCTTAACAAGCAAACAGAGAAATAATTTTGTTTTCAAATATCTTGGAGAGAGCTACTAAATGCATATTATAAACATAGCAAAATATCAAAACCTCTTGTTGGTTTCTTACTTCTAAAATATCCAAAATGCTTTCCTGGTATAAAAAGCTGGATGAGCTGATAAGTCTGACTTTTATGAGCTACAGACTTGACTGAAGATTTATTTTCATGCATATTTGTGGAAAAACTTTCAGAAAAGTACAGAAAATTGGGGTCACAAGTACTCACAATTACCGGGATTTTCTGCATCGGGATTTTTTCACTCTTGCTATAGACAGCTATAGGTGTTCTCCACAACTGTCCTGGTTACACCTTGGGGGAGCACTAACCCGGCGCAGTGTAGGGCTGATCATGAGTCTAGATATGCAAGTTCATTGCCTTGTTTCATTTGCAAATAAAAGGGAAAAAGTGCCAAAACTAATTACATCAACAGTTGTCCAAACAATCAACAGCAGCAACATTTTAAAAGTATTTCAGATGAGCCAGCAGAAGCAATGCAGTGAGATGCTCCACTCAGGCTAGCAGAGTGGCAGGATCTTTAAGGATGAGCAGATAGTTTGAAGCCACAGCTGACAAAGATCCTGGCCACACAACAGGATTCAGTTTTGAATCCTAAATGCTCACAGCCAAAAAAAACCTCCAAACCAGATACCGGGAGAACAAGCTGAAACACACAAACGTGAACTGGAAGCAGATCCCAGAACTGAAGTAAAGACCAATGCATCCACTAAAAGAAAAACTAGCTCCACGAAACAGGGCGATTGAGTGCTCGCTCAAAGGCCAGCATGCATGCATTTTCAGGTGAAAACGCCGCTCTTCAGAATGGCCTAGAAAAGGCAAAAGGAATTGAAACCAAGGTCAAAACATGACTATAAAGTCATAGTGCAGTGAAAGCTACCCAGTCACTGGCTTATATTGTCCTACTCCAGCACATAGGGCTGAGCACGGTACAACATGGCAAACCACAGCACAAGAGCATCTGCCCTGTCCATGCCACGTACCATGCTGGTGCTCTTGCCGGGAGCGAGTGCAGCCTCCCCAGACCTTCCTGAAGACAAGCACAGCCGGATGAAAACAAACCACAGAGGGGGGCCATTTTGTTCAGTGTTTCATTTTTGTTAAGCAGATGTTTTCTGGGCACCACAGACTCCTGTTTTAATTTGCCTTGTTAATAATACGGAGCAGAAAACCCTGATTAACAAATTAATTAACAAGCATTTGAAGTCGGGTGTGTTTTTTTTTTTGGTAGCGTGTTTCATTGTAGCAGATACTGTAGGCTGACTCTTTGAACTGGAGGAAAAACTGGAGTATGGTTGAAGCAATAATATATCTTGCTCAGCAAAGCTGGTGAGGGGCAAAAATAACTTTAGTCTTTGAGGAGACTCCAAGGCATACTTAGAGGTGTCCCCCTAAAGTGATCCACCCCCTACAAAATTCACTTTCTGCTTCCTCTTCCCAGTCTATCCCAAAGGACTGATGCTTTTAATGCAAGCTCTGCATGGCCCACACATCAAAAATGAACCCCAAACCCATGGTCTGTCCGCAGCCGGTCTCCCATCCAGTTGCTCCTCAGAACAGCTGACCCAGCACAGGAACAGCCAGGGCTGCCCTCCTCCACCACCTCCGACACCCTCCCTGCATGACCCCATGGGCTCGGCTGCTGCCCCGTCCCACGGGAGCACCAGCCATGGTGCCTGGTCCCCATGCAGCATCCAAAGGAGCACACAGCTGGATGAGGCCAGAGCTGCAAGTGCTGCCTTAGGCAGGAAGAAGACTGGGTGCCAGGGGATGGGACAGAGGCAGCCTCTGGCCCCACATTGCCGCCACTGCCACCCAGGCACCCAGACGAGCTTCTCCTGCGGAGCGGGAAGCACCTCTGCACTGTCTCGCACACACCATGGCCCGAACTAGCATGTAAACAGCTTTCCAAAGCACGTGCCGTGAGGCAGTTCAAAGGCACTAGACCTTGAGCAGACACTTGGACTGCCTAAGAATATATGGGGATTAAACTTTCCTTCTCCCCTGCATGTCCCTCCTGGACTTTGGGGTCAGGAATCCCCACCTCGGATCAACAGGAAAACCAAGTGCTCTGGGAATGTACCCATCTGGTTTACTGCTTACAAAGGTATATGCAGTAACGTGCTGACAAAAACATGTGTGGAAAATATTCTTCGGTATTTTGCACTGTGGAGATAAGTATGCTAGCAAAAGCAAGTGTTATGTTTTATTTACCAGGTCGGCTCATTTTCAGACTAGCTTTCTATAACAAAAGAGTTTAATAATATTGTTGAAGGCAAAAAAGATACCTATAAATAGGACCAAGACCTGTCTGCGGAATTTTTACATGAAACTTTAATGGCAAGAGAAATCACCTTAATGTATCACACTTTTCAAATTCTTTATTGCATTTCTGCCTACGCTAACTTGGTGTGCAAGTAGGTAGCAGAATCAAGAAAAGATTTCTTTATGTGTTCATGACTCAAGTTTTCTTAAGGCTTCTGTACCACAAGGCCTGGTTACTGGCCCCTGTATTACCTGTCCTGCTCTACGCTTGGATTCAGGGAACAGGACAATAACAGCACCGCCTGCCAACACTGGCAGTTACCCGCTCACTCAGTTCCCATCCTCATCCAACCACCTCTGCCTTCCCCTCGATCAGGCACAACTGGACACTCCAGCCAAGCAAAAGGCAATGTTCTCTTCAAGGGAAAAAAACCCAAACACCCAGCTCAGAGCTTTCTCTAGAAACCTTCTCTCCCACCACAGTGACCCACTGTAGGGCTCACCGAAGGTCTGCCTCTGGATGAGGTTCCCAACAGGTAAGGCTCATGAAGGATGCAGCTGCCCTACAGAAATATAAAAGTCTCAAGCCTAAGCCATCCACTACTTCTGTATTTAGACAAACCTTGGCCACAAACAGGGATTCTTGGAATGAATGACCCATTCATTTCCCTTCATCTGTTCAGGCGGCTTTTGCTGTACCTATTAACAACCAACTCTCCAGTCTATCAAAAATGCAAACTATCTTCAGGGGTTGGACTAGATGATCTTTAAAGGTCCCTTCCAACCCAAATCACTCTATGATTCTATGATTCCTAGACTTCAAAGATTTTACCAACATGCCCTCTATACATACATTGCTATGTGAAAATGAAAGGGATTTCATTCTGAGCAGTTCAAACGTTACATATAGCCCATTAGGAATTTCAGGCAAAAAAATATTTTTTTAATAAGAGATGGTAATTTCTACAATTGGCTTCCATTTTAATAATTTCATTTATGTATATTACATATCAGTTACCAAATACTGATAACAAGAATAGTCGTTTTAATTACCTATGACTAATAATTATTTTAAGTGTGATACCGTGGATTACAAAGCCTTCTGTCTCTCCTTTCTCTTCAATCCTGCTCTCTTTAAATCTTTGCAGTGCATGTAATAAAAAAGCAGCGTGCTTAGCCTGAGATTGCTCAGAAAGAATCCAGAACTGCATTTCTATTACTGGCTGCTGTGCCTGTTTATATGGACGTCTGAGAATGATTATAAATATCTCTACCTTTTAGTAATTTGGCTTCCCAGAACTATACAGGAATATTTCTGGTTGGTGCCACTGCTCATCTATCAAGCACCTCACTGTCTTTATGGTGTGCACGTCTCTAGTCCCACAGCTCTCATCTTTCCAGAGGTTTTATTTTCCTTTAGACGCGCCCCTAGAGAAGGCAGTAGAAAATGTCACATACCCCAAATTGCTTTTACTACTCCACAGTCCTGTAAAAGACTGGAATTTGCAAAGAGAGCCTGAGGGAATTCAGCACCTAAATTCTATTGATGACAAACGAGTTTGGGAGACCAGAAGTCTCGGGCTAAAGGAAGACTGCAGTGTTGCTGAATTCCCAAATATTTCAGAGCCAGGCCAATAATATTATCATGTCAATTAATAACTAGCAAGGGGAAGGGCTGGGCAAAGCATGTTTTCAGCTGGAATTTAAAATACTCTGGCAAGCCCTTTGCAGAGAGGTTGGGAGGTCTGCTCCAGGCAGAAGCAGCAGTAGCAGAAGCAAAGGGTGTTACACTGCCAGGGATTTAGAATCACAGAATGGTTTGGGTTGGAAAGGACCTCAAAGACCATCTCGTTCCAAGCCCCTGCCACAGGCAGGGACACCTCCCACCAGACCAGGTTGCTCAAAGCCCCATCCAACCTGGCCTTGAACACTTCCAGGAATGGGGCCTCCAAAGATTCCAGGAATGGGGCATCCACAGCTTCTCTGGGCAACCGGTGCCACTGCCTCACCACCCTCACAGGGAAGAATTTCTTCCTAGTATCTAACCTAAGTCTTCCCTCTTCCAGTTTAAAGCCATTACCCTTTGTCCTATCACTCCATGCCCTTGTAAAAAGTCCCTCCCCAGCTTTCTTGTAGACTCCTTTAGATACTGGAAGGCTGCTCTAAGGTCTCCCTGGAGCCTTCTCTTCTCCAGGCTGAACAACCCCAACTCTCTCAGCCTGTCCTCATAGGAGAGGTGCTCCAGCCCTCAGATCATCTTCATGGCCTCCTCTGGACTCGCTCCAACAGGTCCATGTCCTTCTGGTGGTGGTGTTGTGTCATTTGCATATGAACAGAGGAATCTGGAAAAGGTCAGGGAGGGAGCCTATATCCACCTGACCTATGGAGAAGAGACTTGCAACAGCTAACGTAAATCTTGACAATGACAGCTCTGATGAGAATTTCTCCTATCTCTCCCCTCATTCATGACCTTATTTCATGATCAGAATTACAGACTGTCACTACGCCTACAGTGTTTAAAATCCAGCTCATGCTTCAAGGAAAATCACTTCCACAGCAAGTACACAAAGAGATGCTTTGGATCTCATGCAGCTTGAAAAGAAGCAGGCAATGGTGATGGCTTTCTTCGATCAAGAGGTGTTTGAATCTTGTCGCCAGAGAAACAAAACCCCTCGGGTGCCTCTGCAGCATCTCTCGTACGTTTTTTCCTCTCAAAGATGACTTCATTTTACAAGTGCAAAATCACCTGGTAGTTTTGATGCCCTCAGTGTCTGAGGACGAAGCCACCAATAGCTGTCTCCTTCCTGCAAAAAAAAAAAAAGAATCTAGCACTGCCACCATTTTAGCAACAAAGCTTATACTAACACCCACCCAGTTTTATTTCCCCTGCTGTTCAGTTAGAGCAAAACCTCATTTGCAGCTTTGCTACTCCAACTCTCTATCAGGTCCTGAACTTCCAACTCCATCACTTCTCGCTGTCATGGTCAGTGGGTATCTCCTAAACACGGGCTTGTAGCTGTAACAGCCCTAAACCCAGGAGCATCCGCAGCCAGTGTGGGTAATCCAGCTGGCTGCTACCCCAACACCCTCTTGCTCTCGTGGCTTGACAGAAATGTCTGGCTGGGAATCATCAGCCACTGCTACACACCAGGGCCAGGCAGTGTTTACCTAATCTGCAGACCAGGCACATCCACTCGGAGAGAAAAAAAGAAAATCACAGGCAATTTGTCAGAGCATTAGCTGATAATTCAGACAGAAATGTTAGATCTTGAGGCACAGCTCAGGGCTGCAGGGGAAATGTTATTGACTCTGACAGATCCCTGATGACTTATCCACTCCCTCTCCCAGGGGCAAGGCTACATTTAGATACACTTAAATTTTCATTCAAATTCCAGATTAACACAGCAAGTGGACAGCAGGGAAAGCAAGCAAGAGAAGGTTAGTGCAGGAAGAGGGAGCTTGCATGGTTGGGGTTTGGCTTTTCATCCCACCTCTGTAATTGTGGCCTAATTATTTCCTTTAAAACCCATTGACTTCACCATTGTAATTATGACTCAAGGTTAGAATGAAATACTCCTTCTGCTCAGAGATAGCCATTCCTGCCTACTTAATGCTACTTATTTGCTGTAATAGCTCAGAGTCCAGATTTAGACAACACTGAATTCTTTTGAGACTTGATCAAATGTTTCACAGCTATCTTCCCATCACCTCTGGCTTCCCAGCCAGTTGCATTTATTCATTGTCTCTCAGGCAGAGATTTTAAGCGCCTTCAGGTTATTATTTTTTTCCTTCTTATATGTATTCATAGCATCCAGCACAAAGCTGTCCTGAGCCTTCAATGACAGCTGTTAAGTAGCAAATAATTGTAATAATTGGAGCATATCTAATTGGGCTGCAGTTTTCAAATTTGGGTGCCTAAGGAGGTGCGTTATCATTGAGCATGGCTTTGTTTCTAATTCACTTGAGTTGCCTTGAAAATGCCACACTTGCAGTCATGTTTAAGCACCTAAAGAAGTATCTTCATGTCTGGAGAGGCTGAATATGAATTTCAGTAGAGCTTGGGTCTGACACCTCTGAGCATCAGGATAACTTCTACCCATCTTTAAATGCATATCCTCTACTAGATGGCTTTCTTGGACATCTGCATACGAAAATACTGACTGTTTCTATCTGGAAATGATGTTCATATGTTTCATTTCCCTTTATCCCTGTTCCTACAGCATTCAGCACTAAAACCTCATTTCTCCGTGTGCATTTAGTATTTCTCAGCTTTTGCTTAATGATTTACTTCAGCCAACAATTCTGCTGTGAGTGGCAAGGTGTGATCCCAGATTCAGCTGCTCGTGCATCCAGAAATACCCGTCCGCTGGGCAAGTGGAAGGCAACCTGCTTGGGAACACGTTCACATGGGCAACTGGTGACCCCTTTGCTGACCGCTGGCAGCAGATGCAATGTCCCAGAGATCAGCGTGAGGGCTGAGTTCAAAAGCACACACCTCTGGGGAAGGCTTTTCTCCTGCTTTCCCTCAAGATAGGGAGAAGACTGCATAATTTCTAAATGCCTTCTCAGCGTTTCCAGATTGCCCTGAGACCAACTACTGGGTTCGCGGGGAATACGGCTGTATTCGTAGTCCTCACAGGGGCTTTCAGGCGGCTTCTTCCTCAAAAATTATGGACACCAGCAATTTTTTTTATTTGAGCCTAGGAGAAATCTCCTTGTTTGATTGTGGTTTTTTTCTAACTAGACTTTCCTTTCTTGATTTATGATAAATTCTGAGTTTACAAAACACCAACATCTTAATGGAAAAACAGCACATTTCATTTGCTTTTTCATCAGATTGGGCAAAATTTTGCATACAATTTGTTTTTCAAACACATGGTTTGCGCTCCAGTTTGTCAAAATTGAGCTTGGACAACATCAAAACTTTTCAGACTTTAGCATAATCTTAACTAGATGTGCTACTGCACAGAGGTTCTGATATCACTGAAAGCACCTACCTTGCCCCATCTAACATTTCATCCCTTCCATTAGACTACACTACCTTTCAGGCTGTATGATCCTTTCACTCCTGCCCAGGTGTTTCCACTGACTTTGGGAATGCTGTGCATGGATTCTAAGAGCTGCTTGACTTTTGGCAGGTGACCAGACCCAGCTGCTCTGGTGGCTCTTAGTGTGTTTAAAATGGCATAAAGACTGTGCTGAAGCAAGGACGAGTGCTCCCAAAGCATCATGTACCCAATGAATCAGGGCCACAACAAGCAAGAGGGAAACAGGATCCCATTTAATCCTGGACATGTGCAATAATTTAAAGACGACCCTCTTACATCCCAGCTAGCATACAGGATGCAGCTGTTAACTTTCAACACGCTAAAGGCTAAAGACAATGAAAATCCAGACTTTGCAGAGGTTAAATCAGTGCATCATTTGACAGGGAACTGAGAGCTGTTAACCTTTCCACTGGCACTTGCAACGAAGAGCTGGAAGATAAACACATTGGGTAGGAAACAAATTGGTTCATTCGAACGCTATTAATGTGTATGCCCTTGGAGGCCACATTTATGCTTTTGGAAAATTACACATTCATGCATAATGAAGTGAGATATAGCTCACCGATTGCCAACAGGGTGCAAAACCCACGATAAGGATTTATAGCAGGTGCCTAGTTCTCTAAACATTTGCAAATTAAGTATTTACAAGCGTAATGCTGGCTATTTTATTGCCAGTTTAAGTTACCATCATTTGAGCTTTTTATTTTGCAGTGAAACTGAGCTGAGCATTTAATATCCATAATGTGTAATTTATTCAAGTATAATTTGGTGATGTTATAGTGGGAATTAGGGTAATACCCAGAGACCCTAATTATGACACAACTACACATAAACATAGGAAGAAATCCTCTGTCCTGAAGAACTTGTTCTTAGCTGACAAAAACAGATAAAGATTGTAATACACACTGCAGAGTAGAGAAATGTTGTAAAGAGAAATTGAATGAATTGCCCAATGCCACATGAAATGTCTGTTATAGCTGGAAAAAAATCCAGGTCTCCTTCCCTAACCACCTGGGGGATAAAAAAAAA
>NW_009619800.1:172188-185808 GCF_000690535.1 Cariama cristata
TGTTCACAGATGATGAGCAGCTCTCCCAGACTGAAGACCTTGGGTCTCAGCGTTACTGAATACAATCGCAAAGTACACCCCAGCTACTGAAATAACTTGTTTCCTTGGGAAGCTGCCACAGCTTACGAGTGAGCAAATATAAAAATTTCAAGGAATACTGAATAGAGAGCATGTAGTAAGAGGTGAAAGTATGGCTAAAAGAGAATATGCCAACTAAATATTCCTATCACAGCTATTTCCCATGGAACACTCAACAAAAATACGGGGATTTGCTCTGTGGTGAGTTTGTAAGAGAGATTTTGCACAGCAGCAAAGGAACCAGATTTCACGACCCAAGAGATCCCTTTCAGGCTAACGTTACTGTGAAAACGCATTTTACAGTTTGTGTAAATGAACATAAGCATTTATGTAAGTCATACAAGGAATTCACACAACTTTTTTCCACAGAAAGACTGTTTTTCATAGCACACCATTTTGTTAAGCTATTTCAATGAGGAAAAGCTCCCATGACTTCTGCTGAAAGACCACCCCTAGGTCTGAGGTGAAGGGTCAACCCAAGGCAAGCTTCCCTGCAGGTGGAACCAGGAGACCACCAGAAACAGCCCAAAGCCAGAAGGACATCACAGCCACCAGTCTGGATGATGTACGGTGATATTTGTACCCAGCACCCTCATTCATTCCATGCTAGTCAGTGGAGTTTATCTTGTTTAACCATTTCTGACATGCCGCACCAAGCACAGACGGATGGTCATTCCTGGAGGAGCATCAGCTCATCCCCAAAGAGGAGTTGCCAGTGCTCAACCAAAACCCAGCTCAATGTCTTTAATATTCCCCCTCTCTTGCCTCTCGCTGCAGCCTGGCTGCACCACGGGAATGGGCTGTTTGCTTTGGAAGGCACCCAATTCCCCCCGCAGCTCTGTCTACAGCCAAAGGACAGCATGGATGGGCGGTTAAGTTTCAGCCACGGAATGGCTTTAAAACTCAACACAAATGACTCCCAGGAGGAGGAAGGGATGGAATGATTTACATTGATATTCTCCTCACAGGTGGAGAGAGCATGTCTGTTTTTCTCAAAGGCAAGGAGCCGGATCTCTCTCCCTGCTCGAGTGCCGGTGACATATTCAACCTGTCAACCTCCTACTCTGGATCGGCTGGTAAGCCCTCCGGCTGGAAGGTAAATGATTTCCCTGCCTCTCCACTTCATGTTTTGAGAAGCTAACAGTTTAGAAAGAGAGGAAGAGCAAAGATTACTCATTCATTAAAAATGTAGCTTTGAACCAGGTCTAAAGCATTATTCCAGGACTCTCGTAATGAAACACGTAAACGCCACTGCTTTTTCAGTCTGCTGAGCAGCCCTGGTGTAAGGAGCTATTGCTCTTCAGGAGATGCCCGCATGTGCGACCGACACGACTGCACGTCCAGAGAAATGTTCTCCCTGCGGCACCTAATTCAGCCCCTCTGGTGTAGGTCTTAGCAGGAACTACACACTGTTAGGTATGTGGAGAATAAAATGCAGTGCATTTCTTGGATACTTAATTCCCCAGTTAGGTTTCTCTCCTTAGCGAAGTCTCCACACGCCCACAGGAGCTTCCCTGAAAATGAACACAGGTATTGGGCTGAATTGGGCTGTGTGAAGGCACTTCCTCAGGCAACATTTGGAGGACCTTATCTGGTGTAAACACTCCTCGCACCAACCTCCACACCGGTACCCACTGCTGCTGGATGCCAGCAGTATCCTAAGCAAATTAATTTAAGGGACATGACTTAAAGAAGCAGATCGTGAGATAGGAAAATTCTCTTGGCCAAGTCACTGCTTAGACCAACCCAAAATAGTAATAGCCTTTTGACATTGCCCAGACACATGTGAAAGGAGCGGACTAGTCTTTGTTGCACATAACTACAGGTCCCGTGAATCAAGATAGAAAAATCTGACACCTTGCCTACCATAGGGTTTTTAAAGATGAGGATCAACTAATCCAGATGAATTCATGCTGTATCCTGGGAGCCACTAAACATATTAAGTATTTCTGCTCTGCTGGAAAGTGGATAAAATTATATCATTATGGGAAAACTGTTAATGCACAGTGGTTCAAGAAAAAGGAGAGGAGGGGAAGAAATCAGATAGGACTGGAACAACTACGAAGTACTTAAGTTGTTTTCCAGCCAACACTTAGTGAGAATGTATTTTCAGGTGTAACAAAGGATGCTGTTAGTAATTGGTGAGCAAGCCCTGATGCTAAGTGCTGCATATAGGTTTAGAACAATTGACATTTGTAGAGGTTAAAATGGAGATTCTTCATCCACAAGATGCTACTTCGGTTTCTTCCAGAGATGCTGAATGAAACACACATAGCTACAATGACAGATTCGGAAGAGCTGTTAATACCTGAGCAGCATTTGAAAGCACCTATTTTCCTGCCTGCGAGAAGCTAAGTGGGGAAGGACACATAGGTCTCTAATTGTTTTTCTTAAACCAATGGTGTTGCCTTTCCATTCACTCTCCTGAATTCCCCTGCCCTGGGAAAGACAGAAATAGAAAGGTAGGCAGAATTTTCAACATTTGAGTTGAATTTGGTGACGAAGCAAACAGGTCAAGGCTATGTGACTTTGAAAATCCCATCTTTTAGCTGGGTCTGAAGCAATGATAGGAAAACAAGTGGAGAGATGGAAGACACAAAGCGCTGTTGCACTCTGAGATCAAAGCGTATCTCCATCCACTAGCAGAAAGCTCATGGACTATTAACAGACCTCATGCACCTTTCCATATTGATTCAATATGAAGCATTTCATTCCCTCTCTTTAATTGTTCTTGGTTTGAAATTGTTCTTACGTTACTTTTTCAGAGTGTCTATTTTCCCTTCTGACAGCATTATTCTCATCTTCCTGTCACTTTACACACATGTAAGCTTGGGATGGTAAAGAGCTTGAGTTTTAACTACACTGTGCTATAAAGACACAGGGAATTCTCTTATCTCCTCATTTTTTCCATTATTAATCCAAATTTTCATGGAACTTCTGTATGAATTCATCAAATCATCTCATTAAACAACAAAACATTGTCCTGGGAGAAACTTAAAGTTAGAAGTGTTAAGTGAAGTGTTTATCTTCAATTTCAAGATCTCTCTTTCATCCTTGTGGTGTTCAAGGATCTTCACAAATTGAAGTCAATGACCTGGTTTTGGCATTATTTCAAATCACTTTTACTTTCAGGATAGATACAAGCCAAGATATCCAGCAGTAACCAACAATTTTAAGTATTTTCACTTCTAAAAAGCCTCATTTGTCAGAGATAGGGTGCTCAACACTCGTGACATCCAACCTGGATGAGATGAGTTGGGCAACTGAAATCACCACTAATAATCATTTTTGAAAAGGGAAGGAAGATCTTCTAGCCGGCACCATGCTAACAAGTGGAGGAAGAAACTTCCTTCACGTATAGAGCAAATACTTAAAACTGTGCAGCATATTGATGGCTACAATCAGACATGTTTATTAAAGCTCTCCTCCCTTCAGCTACATGAGTGTGCAGTCATGGCTTATCACCTGTACAAATATTATTTCTGAATGTAGTTAAGTTATGCTGGGACTCTCTTGAGAAATAAGCCTAGAGGAACCAGTGATTTGTCACGCATGTCCTGGATATGTTTATAGGGAGTCTGTATGTGAGGCAAAAGTCATGAATAAGCACATGATTTTGCATACAGATCTGAGAAAATGTGGCCAGATACCCATAAAAACTACACAAGACTGGAGCAGACAAGCTCTATAAAACTTCTTAGGAGGTAAGGATGTGATCTTGGAAAGATTGACAAAAAACTGACAAAGAAAGAACCTTTCTCCTGAAATATGACTTACTTGAGACTTGTGATCATTCTAACCTTCCAGACTAAAAAGATGAGAGACATGAGGCTGGCAGAAAACCTGGTCTACTCCGTATTTATTTTTATTCTTAGCAATACAAACCTTTGCCCACTAAGAAAGATACCCTTCTCAGAATCAGGAAAGATACACTTATTCCCAGTCATACAATGTACTTGGACTTTTCTTGTTAATCTGTTAAAGAAACTTGCTTGTATTTTAAATTACAAAAGCAACCTGAATGGAGGAGGGACACTCATAAATCAGAGTGAGTGCGCATTGAGGTGATCAGACAAAAAGCACCCTAGGCTGGAGATAAACCAAATTTGAATGGATGCTGATCCATCCCCGCGTCGTTCTGGACCACGATCCGTCTGTGGGCACTCACATGAGAGAGGTTATTCCTCCCACCCATGGAGGGACACAAATGTCCGTCAATCTCAAAAGCTGAAAACAAGCTTCCATGAGAGCAGAGAGAACAGTGAACAGATGAGTCTTTACCCAAGCATACGGCTGGGGAATGCCAGCTCCTGCCACAGCCTCGTGGGATTTCTCCATTAGGAAGCAGTGCCCCAGTTCAAACCTGATGATGGGATCCCAGCACCAAGCTAAACACAGAGCTGCCCAGGGGCCAGGACGGCACAGGGGCTTTGCCAACCCTAAGTGCCTCCTCCTTGTTAGCATCATCTGAGACGAGGGCCCCATCACAACCCTCTCCGGTGGGTCTGCTGGCCTCCTTATCATCGAAGAAAAGCATCTGCTGTCAAACTGTCAAGAACCGCAATGAGGATTGGCTCACCTACCATTTACAACCACTTGGCACCCCCCTCTTGGCTGCTTCACGTTTGCCCCCAACCAGCACGCTTCAGCTCAGGATAAGGGTGTTGTTTTCAATTGCCTTTTTTATTCTTTAGTTTAAAAGCAGCTGAAGGAGGAAGTAAAGTGCTGGTGCGTGCTTCCTCCCGCGGGCGCAGGTCACCAGCCCTGCCCCAGCAGACCCACCGCCCCTCCGCTGAAATCCCCAACCGCGCTGCCTACAGTTATCGTGCAGAATCCAAACACGGACCCGTCGGGACACAAGACAGCACTGCGGAGCGGTGAAAGGCACTACTGACAAGGGAGGGACTCCCTCCTCTCCACTGGGCACGCTCCTTCCCCTCCAGCTGAAAAACAATAGAGGAAACCTGTACGAGCCTGAACAGAAAACAACCCCGCGCCTCTGAAACAAAGCCGGATGTGTTCGTGCGAAACAGAGACAGTTGTCAGCCCAAGCGAGGCTCGTGACGGCAGAATTACATCTCTTAATTATTACCAGCCTGGCTCCCCGAATGTTCGCATTTTTTCACAGTTACTAAATAAGTTAATCACTTCATGAACAAGGAAATCTGCAGATGCCTTTGAGGCTTTGTTAACATAGTGCCTAAGCCAGCTTTACACTCTCTTCTAATCCTCTTTAAGACAGTATGAGGCAGTGAAGTAGCCTATAATCAGTTTTTAAGGTTATAGACAATATCCCCACTCAAGCTGGTTGCCTAGAGCAACAGTGCAGGAACTGAATACTAGCAATGAGATTGGATTACTTGCCTTGTTTATTCATCCGTATATATTTATCCTCTGCTCTGCCTACAGCAGAAGCAAGGATTTTTGTAGCTTGTGCCTTACGTGTTCAGATGTAGAGCAGAATTTATGTAAAAAAATGCAGACAGGCTTCAAGAATTAATCTCTTTCCATTTCCGATTCTCTCCTTTCCCTCTCCACCTCAGTACCTGAAAGTTCAAAACACTCCCAGAACTGAGATTGTTGCAGTGCTCAGCAGCAGTAACGGTCTTCCCACTGCTTCCTATCTAGATGGAGGTGGAAAGCCCTCTTCCAGGAGCGCTGGCATCACCAGCAACATCTCGGCACCCTGAACCACCTCCCGAGCAGGTGCACGCTCAGTCGGCAGCAGGAGCTGCTATTTCACCTTCACTGAGGGTCTGTCCCAGCCTGACCTTCGGGAACCCTCAGCTACCATCTGCATAAAGCAAATCACCCCGTATTTAAAATCCACTGACAAGAAGTCAGTCCATGTCCCTGTTTCTTTCAGTTACAAGCATTCTAACTTCATCATCTTTCCTTGAAAAGCTGCATTTTTTCCTCTGGCGAAAACCACTTCCTTTTTGTACTTTAAGCTTAGGATAATATTTTAACCAGAGGCAGAACAACTTGTCTATCCGTTCCTGACTGCAGTGGCTTTTCAGATTGACCGGGTGTAACTGGTGTTAAATCCAGGCTCTTCCTTAGAAAAGAAGATGATGCAAAAACCACGTAACAGATGGAAGACTCGTAGCAATGACGCTAAGACTGCAGTCAGCGACTGCCCAGTTGTTACCGACAAACTTCAGAGCTGGCAGATGGCCGAAGAGCAATCGAAGCAGCATCCTGAACAGACTCAGCCTGCGTCCTTCCCCACACCTACAAAAGGTACAGTGCAGAGGTTTAGAGCAACCTGAAAGAAGGTCAAATCAAGCTGCTGTGAATCAGCCTCTAGAAAGACCTATTCCTACTGCAAGGATAAATTTCAGTGGGATTTTGGTATCCCACCAGCCTCTTTGAAAATCCCAAAGTGCACAGAGACAGCATGTCCCAGTGCTGCCACGCGTCTGCTTATCTAAATCTTCTTGAAGTTCACGCCTTCTGTATCGAATTCAACCAGTCCCTCCTATGCACAGGCCAAAATACCTTCTTGGAGCTTTCTCTAACCTCAGCCAACATAGAAACCTCAAAATCAGTCGTTAACAGTAAAGCTGAAAGGATCATCTTCACCTCCCACATTCCTAAACTTCCCTGGAGCTCGGCTCTGTTCAGTGGCCAAGCCGACCTACAGAGCTGACCTCTGCTGTGCAGTGGACATCAGAGTAGCTTCTCAAAGAAAAAATAATTCACCCAATTTCCTCCCACAATTGAAATATCACATCCTTGTGCAGTCCCCTTACATGACAGCTATTTTTTATTACACATCAACTCGCTAAGGCACTGGTGTTTGCAGCTATTAAGGAAAGAGGGGCCGCAGGAAGGTTGGATGGAGAACCAAGTCTCAGGGGAAGCGCCACACATTTTTTAACGTAATCTGGGACATGTCACTTTGTAACTCAGTTCTTTACTAGTAAAATGGTGTATTCATTCAAGAAAAGAGATTAGAAGTTTGACAGATAATAAATTTGCTGAGAAACTGATTTTTAAAGAGATCTAACCGAACGGCAGATGAACTTGGCGAATGGTTGTCGCTGAAGCAAAGAGGGTGAGGGATGGGCAAGTTGCTGCTAGGAGGGAAACCTAAAAAGAGAGTTAAAGATATTGCATGTCAGGACACTGGTAAAATGAAAGGTCTCATTTTGGGAAGGACGATATTTTCAATATTTTCAAAAAGAAACTTTCTGGCTTTTCAGTTTGAAGTGTTTTTTTTTGTTGTTGTTGTTGCTGTTGTTGTTTTCCTCACATTAAAAGTCACCTAAATTAAGGGGTGAGGAAAAGCAGGAGTTAAATAACCCCAAATCAAAACAGAATGTTTCATTTTGGACCTAACCAGACATTTCAGGTTGACCTGAAATGAAAGTTTTGTGGGTTTCATTTCACTGAAAAAAACTGAAACCAAAAATATCTGTCTCAAACTGACACGAACCATTTCCCCCCACACCTCCCACCTTGGAACTCGTCTTCGGTGTCCGGACTAACAGAAAAGACCAGTAATTCTCACATATTATTTCTTGATTTCTTGCACCATTCACCCAGCTAGCGACGTACAGCCTAAGTTGTTTGGGATCCCCTACCACGTGTCTCTCACGGGCGGATCCTGTGCCGCGTGCTGTCTCTCTGCTTTTCCCAAATCCTCAGAAAATTAGCATCTGATGGTGGGAGACCCACTCCTGCCCCAGGCCCCCATGGGCTCCCCTGCAGATGGCACTGCGGGAGCATCTCAGCCCCCCGCAGCCGAGAGGCGCCTCCACGTCCTCCGCTCCCTGCGTTCTCCCCTGCACTCAAATAATTTCCTTGGCCTACTTTCTGCTTGGTTTGTTGGGTTGTTTTTTTCCCTCCCAGAGAAATTATTTATCGTAGGGATTGCCAGCGCTTAATAAACATCCCTCCAAGAATAAATTTGTTTATCTAAGGTATTTTATTATGCTGCCTCAGATAAAAGAGAGGGAAAAAAAAAAATCCTCCCCAGAATATTTTTGACTGGGCAAACAGTGGAAGAGCAGTGTCCTTGAGCACAATTTTCAAAGGGAGGTTTGTCAGAAGCCATTTCAGCTGTTAAGGAATGAGTTATCTTCCAAGTGAACAAAAAGAGGTGGCAGCGTAGGGCCTGGCAATTGATCCAGTGTGACAGAGACAGATTTAGGAACCTTAAAGCATTTTGTTCCAGGGGCTACGCTCGTTGTCCTCCTGTTTCACCTTCTGTTGTCATCCCGACTGGGTAGCGGGGAGAGGAAAATGGAAGCATTTTTAATTCAGGTTGCACAGGTTCGAGTAGCAACACAAGACAGTGGGTCATGGAAAATCAGGACTTCTGTCACTCAATCCCACGGCAGTTTCTGCCTCTGCCTCAGCCCCCTCCTTTTTAGGAGCCTGTGTCTCTCTGCTGATGAGCAACAGACAAGCTAGCAGATCCGCTACACCAGTCAGGCTCCCCATGCCACAAAGTCATCGAGTAACACCAGCTGGGTCCCTGGCAAAAGCAGCCCTGGGCTGTGCAAGGAGATAATGCAGTGAAAGGAATGCTTATTAGAAGCAGGAAGCCTGGCAGTAGGATTTCTCATCCCAAATACGAGGTTTGCAGCAGTATAAATAATGCATGTCAATTGCCAGCATCCTGAAAATTAGTTAAAGTAGGTTAAGGGAAATAAAAAGGAAAAAACACTCCAATGCTCTCCATTCAAAAGGAGTTAGATGCTTTTAATGGGCCAGTACAGAAAGAGGGGACAGTAATTAAAACTTCACCTTTTTTTTTTTTTTGCATGAGACTGTGCTAGCAAGAGAGAGTTGTTTTTCCAAGTCATTGGACCCAACCCTTCAGCTTCTGGCCCAAATTGCACGGTGTTGCTCTGCCCGTGACATGCATGGCAAATCCTGTACCTTGGGTCACAGCAGGTCACCCAAATGTGTGCCCAGCTCTCCCTCCAAGACAGCACCTGGAAAACTGCTGCCCACAGCTCCCAGGGCTCCAGCGCCCGCTCAGGGATGGGGCTGTGCTGGTCCGGTTCCCTGACGATCCACCCTGCTTCGGGTGCTCAAACCACTCACAAGTCACAGTCAGGGAGCAGGAGGTGGTCATCCAAAGCTCTGGAAAGTCTTCACTGAATTGGTGCTTTCAGTCTCCAGAGTTTTGAAAATTTGCCAGAACTGGCCACTTCTCCCCTCGGCGACTGAAGGAGGGGAAGGTCCTTGGCCGCTGCTCTCACCCGTAGCAGCCCTACCTGGGGACTGTCACCCCAACCTAGCATTGCTCCCCAAAGCCTTACAAAGCCGAGCCCCGAGGAGCCAGCAGACGTGGAGGGAAACTGTCGGTGCTGAGCGGGGGGGGGGCAGCTGCAGCAGGACCAGGCAGGAGCAGTCCTGCGGGTGCGGAGGAGTCCAGCTGGGAGCAGCATACCCACCATGGAAACGCAAAGGACAGGCATGAAACGCACCAAACACTCGCTACCTTTAGTGGTTTCAATCCATTTTGTCTTTGTTTTGGCTGACAGAATTTGCCAATGAATCGTTCAATGGCCCGAACATTGCTGTTGGGAATGCACTTTACTTTCTGCATGTTGTTACTCAAGTATAACCAACTTACAGCCCAAGCAAAAACAATTAAGACGGAGCCTTTTGAATTCCCTGTCTTCATCCAAGAGCAACCTGAGCACTGCAGATATAATCAGCGTACTGGAGGCCAGTGGCTCCCTCTGACTAGTCAAAAGCAATTTCATTACCAGCAGCAATTCAAGCAATGAGTCGTCCCCTTCAGATCTATCCAAATTTCAGCTCCCATTGAACTCCCCCCTCCCTTGGCTGCAATCTTCCCCCTAATCTAATAATAATTCCACCAGCAATAAAACACAGCCACACTGGTAGAATGCTTCCTTGCTAAAATGCCTCTGTGCACATCAACGATGATCTCTGTGAAACTGTTACAGTAAAATGAATATCCTAAAAAAATAAATCTGAAAAACCTGCATCTTTTTCCATTTAATTTAGATCACCATGGCTGACTTCCAGCTCCTCTGTCTAAGTGCATGGGCCTTTAGAAAACACCAGATATCATGAAAAAATGGTCCCCAAGGAAAGCTAAGCACTAAGCCAGTGATTGTCTCAAATAATCACCATATGCATGAAAACATACATCTTTCTGCATATGGCACCAAACCTTTCACTCCTGCTGGACCACACATATGTCTTCACAGAAGTTTTCCAAGAACAAATGCTCATCCAAACATGCAGGATACCACTGTCTGCTCCACCAGGCAAGATCATGTCTTCAACACGGCGGCTGGTAGATCTGTCAGCATTACAGGAATTAAAAGCTCTGACTCCATCGCAGCTGGATTCTCCAGAGACTAAAACTCCTTATAGCATGGGATGCAATTTGACTCAGAAAATACAGAAACATCCCCATCTGGCTTCCTGTCTACCCTGACCCAAACTTTGGATGCCACTCAAAAACACATCGGGGATCAAGAAAACTGCTGGAGCTGCCGGAGCTCCCTCTTTCACATTGAAACAAACCATCCATTCAAAACATGGGACTTTCAGTTTTTCCATGTTACTTCTTGAGGATAAAGTTGCATAAAAAACAAATAGGACCCAGGGAGCTTTTTATTTAAATGAGAAACCTATGGTTTTCCTCTTCAAAAACTGAATGATTCAGTAGAAGAAAGGAGAGATGTGTCACACCTTGAAGGCAAGGCAGAATATCTTTCTCCCAAGTAAAGTTATGACCACTTTGGCTTTCTCCCTGGGAAAGGCTGTAGGTGTTCACTGGATCCCAACCCTTTTTGCAGCCGGATTACAAGTATTATGGTTGGGAAGCTCTTTTCAACCAGGTCACATCCTCTGTGGAGTTAACCCATTCAGGCTGTACCTCACCTAAAGACCAGAGAGCTCTTAATGAAGACTGCATGAAAATGGGGCAAAGCCCATCCAGGTTTTGCTGTATGTTTGCAACTAGAAGGGAGTGAATAACTGATGGAGTCAGAGGATGCACTTGATGCCAGAGTCAGGCAAGGGTTACAAACCACCTTTCATATATTTTTGAAGGATAGCTAGACCCAAATGTTATCATAAGATAAATGTTAATGCATATGATCAACAGAACCACCCAGTCCGTCAGCCACACCAAGCACAACAATGTAAGACACCACAGGGACTGGTACAAACCAGCAGCAAAAATACTAACTAGAATACCAAAAAGACTAGCTATGTGGCTGAAGAGAAGAACTTGTTTTAGTTCTTCAACTGAATGAAGCCCCATAAGACTATCAAGGTGAAGGCATGTTTTAGGATGTATTTACTAACTTCCCTAGATATTTAGATTAGTCCTGAACACACCAGACTTCACATCCTTCAAGTGAGGCTACACTTCATTTCACATGGCATACATCACAAGGCAGAGCTCCTGAACCAAAATTAAATCCAGAGTGCTTTGCAGTCTTCTATCCCTGGAGGGAGATTCTGTCGGGACTGGGACCTCGCCTGTGTCTCATTTTTGGATGGCACTCATAGTAGTGGAGCCTTTGTCCAAACTGGAGTTTTTTCTGCGGAGGAAAGCACCTGGATTGCGTCTCAGGAGGCTGCATTCAGTTCCTGGTTATCTCAAGCCTCCCAAGTAACTGTGAGTAATTGTACATCTATGTCACCTCTCTGTAAAACAGCAATAATAATTCCTGCCATGTTGTTTGCCCATTTCTGTTCAGACTGAGCTGTGCATGGCAAAAAGCATCTCTCACAATGGGTAGACTCAGCGTCTGGAATAATTCACCTGCCCCACTTCTCTGTTGAAATGTTTTTAAGATAAAACTGAATCACAATAGCATAACTGAGTTAATTTTCCACTTAAAAAAGAAGTATCTCATCACAATATGGTAAAGCTTTGTAATGAATGTGCTTCCTATGCTATTTTATGAAAACAGTGTTCAAGGATTATTATAGTATAATAAATACACGTGTTAAAATGCCATTTATAAGTTATTTTGTGACAAGTTCAAAGGCAGAGATCCTAGCATTGGGATCAGACACATTTCATAGCACAGACTATATTTAATGGAGTTGTAATCAGAAGACAATTTTCTGGGATTTGGAACAGAATATGGCTTACCTTCTACAGGTAAAGAAGAAATAAAACCGGCTTAGTTTGACTGTGCTCACCATTACCGAACAGTCACTGTGAGCTGAGCAGGCTCTTTTGAGGTTTTTTTTCCCTTGTTTGCTTAGGGAGCCTGGTTTGAATTTTTGATTTACAGTGGTCAAGTGCAGATTTTTTTGCTTAAGCAGAACAAATAAAACAGTAATATGAAAATTGCCCAGTTAGCAGAGTCTCGCAGTCAGCAGAGGTGTAGGGTTGCTCCCCGTTCACTGCAGACCGGTTGCCTTGCGTGCCCCTACAGTGCTCTGTATTGAGTACAGTAATTACACCGCTTCCTTCCCATCTGGGATTCGGTCCAAAGGCATTTTACCAAGTAACAATGCTTTCTCTATTCGCCCTCTTCAGAACAGAATAGTATTGTTTAGTTTAAGTGGGCTTCCAGCCAGAAGAAGGTCAATCATAACAAAGCACTGACATTAAGATAAAGGCTAAAACTATGCTTTATGAAAAGTATCCGACTCTTGACAGTTGGCACTTGAGTGACAAGTTTGCACTGGGGGCTTTTCGTGTACTTAGCTTTTGTAATTTGGGTAGTGTTCAATTTCACGTTTGTGTTTATTTATTGCAAACCACAGAATCACCCTCCAGGTTTTCTCAATTTTCTCTTAAGGAAAATACAATGTTCTATTGCAACTAAGTAAACAAAGTTGGTTTTAACATACACTTTAAAAAAAACATTGGTTTTTAAGCCTGCCAGTGGCCCAGCTTGTTTACAGTTCGTGGTCTCAGGCATTTTCCCTGTGGTTCTCTATATGGTAATTTTGCTGTAGAAAATAGCTGGCATTGTCTGGTCTCCTTTTTTGGCGATGTTTGCAAGGAAAGCTATCTGTAATAAAGCTGTAAGGGTGAGAATATCTTTCCAGCTACCACACACCTACAGATTAATACTGCTGCTTTTATTTCTACTTTTCTTCCCTAAAACAGTCCCTCCTTGACATTTGGTCTAAACTACCCCTCGCGTTTCCCCTCTGTGCTTTCACACACACTGCTTTCCTATCAGTTCTCCAACAAGTCTCTGATACCTAGCTAGTATCCTCTAGAGTACTTGTTTGAAGTTTTGCTGTGTCTTATCTTTCAGTCTCTCCACAACTGAGCATTTTTTGCTCTTTCAGTGCAGGATTAGATAACCCTTCTTGGTTAATTTTCCATCCACTTTAATATAATAGGTTTCAAATAGAGATCCAAGAAGGGAGGACAGTTACATGTTTAAGACCCCAGACCAGAGCTGGAGGGATTCATTTTCTCTATACTTTTTTGTTTAACCTTATGTGTGTCACTCAACACCACCATGGTTCCATTCCCATTTATAAAAGAGGACAATATTTTCATTTCCACACCCCCCCCCCCCCCCTTTTTTTTTTTTTTTTTTTTTTTTTTGTAGT
>NW_009619800.1:185839-192498 GCF_000690535.1 Cariama cristata
ACAAAGCCCAGCACAGTGGAGCCCCAGGGTGATCTGAGGTTTCCAGCTGCTGGTGTAATAAAACTAACATAGTCCACTTGCAGAGCATCCTTCCACTGATGTTACGTAGCAGTAATGCTTTCTGATAAACATTCTTGCAGACAGACGGAGCCTGTGTCAAGTTAAAATGTTCACGAAGAACGCCTTCGCTGGTTACCACTACCCTCCTATTGCCAAAAGGGCTTACATTAAGAATAAGAACATATTTTTGAAAGATGAGAAGGAGATTTTTGTAATACACAATGTACTGGCCAAACATTTAATATATGCCTCCATCAAAAATTCCTCTATTGCTTCTCATATAATCCACATTTAAGTACTCCCTATGCACTACATAGCCTAACTTTTTTCCCTCCACAGCCAGTAAAGGAACAATTAACACCTGACCATTACAGTCGAAGCCACACTAAGACCCAGATTGCTAAAAAGCTTAGAGGGCAAACTCCTGCTGACATCAAATGTCTTGCCCAAGAACTGCAGCAAAGCAAGAAAATGGTAACAGCTCCCAGAAGTCCCCTGGACTGTCACTTCATGAACATCTCTCCTGCCCCTCGGTAGTTCTCTTTTGAAATATTTCAGGGTCTACTATTCAAACGAAAGGTGTTAAGGAGAGAGAAGTACTGCTTCTTGTTATGACAAGACAGGAGAAAACAAACTTCCAGGCACCAAGTCTATTCAGACCTGTCAGATAAAGACGTTTTTGTGAGCTTGTCACATTTTGGTAACTGCTGTCAGCTGATTTAATGTAGGATGGTATGTTTCCCCACGAACCTTACATCTCTTATATCCTTAAACTACTGTACTAGTAATTAACTTTTAATAATTTATTCTTTTCCCTTCCTGGAAATCTAGAAACATATTAAAAAATTAATTTAAAGTATGCATGTTGAGGGATGAGGGAAGAGAGGAGGATGAACATGGGTGCACTAGGGACATCAGACAACACTGGGAACTGCAGTCTTGGGAGAATTGCACTTTTCTGTCTTGCATCCGTCTCTCATCAGCCATATCATTATCTTCAATAGCCATCACACAGCCTGCTGCGCTGCCAGCATTCACTAGTCTCTGCTCACTTTCAAGCAGACACAAATCCTCATGACGGAAGCCAACCTCATACTAACCAAAAGCCCTATTGACAGCATGTGCTATATGCAATCTGGAGAAATTAAATCATCCTTCATCTCTGCATATGGATCCTTCCAGAGGCTGGGCAGGAGAGCGTTAATGAGGTTGTACACGATGCCTTGGATAACTGCAGCTTGTGGCACACTGTGTGTTGTCTGCTGGCTCTAGTCTCTAAGCTAGTTAAACTGGTTTCATTTCTCAGAACTAAAATTAACTCACACGAACTCTCAACGTTATCTTAATTTGCTAAATTCTACAGTTCAACCTAGATTATCCAAACTTCAATTATGCAAAACTCCTTGGTATTCAAAACAGGGTCAAGTCTCTTGACATCCATTAAGTACATTGAAAATTCCCTCAGTTATCAGAGACCTCATTTATATGAACATATTCCATATCCCCAATGGTTTTCATATAATTGAGGCTGAATGTCAGCAAGGTTTTGATTTCAGGATATTTTGACTGATAATTGAAATTTCCAGAGATAGCAATTATTTCACTATATTATTTTTTACCTCTTTTTTTTTTCTGTCCTGAAAAATCTGTTTTATTAAACGTTCAAATTCTGACTAAAAACTCCTTTTGACACCCCACCAAGCACTTCCAGACCTTCAACATCACCTGAATGCAACACACTGCACTGCAGGTCTTTAAGAAAAGACTGGAGGTGGCACTTAGTGCCATGGTCTAGCTGACATGGTTGTTAGGGCAAAAGCTGGACTCGATGATCCCAGAGGTCTCTTCCAACCTCACCAATTCTGTGATTCTGCAGGACCTCCTCGGGCCCCTAGGCAAGCTGGGAGTGAAGCACAGAGGAAGATGGTGCCTTGAGGGGCTGCTCAAATGCTCCTCCACTGGACAGCGAGGTGAGAGTTGGAGATGGGCTTAGATCCATCACAAAATTTACAGTCATACTGAAGCTCAGTCTAACTAGCTGATTGCACCTTGAAGCACACATAGCACCTTTAGCTAAGCACGAGGGGCATAGTTAAAGTAGGTTTGATGATTAAACCTTAACCCCTGGAATATTAGGCCAGTGCCTTGCTGAAGACCACTCTTCTCTATGCTTAACCGAGATGCTACCCAGTGTGAGCAGAGGGTAACATCTGACTCCTGTGTCACATTCTCTGCAAGAAGAAATCCCACAGATGCCAAAACAATTTTTCTGCAGCTGAATGTGGACAGAGTCCACCTCTGTGTTTTCAGCCAGTGAGACATATTTCACTGGACATATATCAAAATGTATCCAAAGCTAAAATCAACAGCAAAAAAAAAATCAATTAATATGACATTCAAATACTTATGAAATACGAGGCTTATATAAATATTGCAAGTCAACTACTTTGTATTATGACTTATTAAAATTTACATTCCATTATTATTATTTACATTCCATTCCATTTAATTAAAATAAGATACATTGCCATCAGTATAGGTAATATAAAGTGTACATTTTGCACAAAATTCAAATGTTTTCAGCTGTTTTAGCATTTTTCTGTTGCAAACAATCTGCATAATGTATGAACTGGAGATACTGATGTGCAAGCATCTCCCTGGCAGGACTTATCTGAGAATGTGAATTTTGGAGCCACTACCAATGAGCAGACCACGTCATTCACTGAACTACCCCTGCTCCTCACGGGTGATGCCATCAAGCCCGGAACGGATCTGTAGAGCTGTGAGTCAGCATGATGACAATGCTGGGGAAGGGTTATGCGCAGGTTTGAGGAACACCAGCTCTTCACCATTTCCTCACCTACATCCCTAGGAAGGGATGGGTGCTATATGGATCTACCAGAATTAGAACAGGCACTACCTCTCAAACTTGCTCATGATTATGCAGCCAGATGTCTTTCTTCATAACATATCAAACAGTGTTTTTAGGTTTCCAGAGCTCTAAACACACCAGCTGTACATCTCTGAGTGAACAGAGAGGCAGTTTGACTTGTAACACATAGAGTAATTACAAAGATCTCACAGGTGGTACGATGCTGTCCTGTAACCATTCAAGGGATTCAGCTGTATCTCCGGTCATCTCGTACAGAGTTTGAGCAAGCCCACTAGGTACACACCGCATGTGAAGAGGCTGAGGAGCATCACAACATTGCATGGAAGGTATAATGAAACACTTGAATATGCTTTATAAACTATTTATATAAGGAAGCATAATCTAAAGTGCTAAGAGATAATCAATGGCTGCACTAATAAATTCTTAGTCAAAGTTCCTAGACAGGTCACAAGGCAGAAGATTCAAGAGGTTGTTCTTCGATATTCCGTTCCCCCTATCTGCAACACCTGCTCCTGATGCTTAGAGCACATGCATTGCCTTATATTATTCCTTCCTCACTGGAACATTTAGGAGTGAGCTTAAGCATTTGGTAAGTAAAAGATTGCCATAATTATTGGGATGGAACTGTACTCTGGAAACTGCTTTTTTTATTGCATGCTGTGTGCATGAAAAATATGTTCCACAGCAAACTGAACTATAGCTCCAAATACTAATTCATATGCTTAAACATACACATCTGTCTACTACTTAACTAACTGCTAGCTTTAGCAGAATCAACACAGTATTAAGATACAAGAGCTGGTAAGAGAACATACCGGGATCTCAGCATGAAATGAGTTGATGTGCAGAGCACAGACTGGAGGTGATTGCACAACGTGACATAGTATGTCACCATCCCTCTCTTCCTGATGCTCGTTATTGGTTTGTCCTGCATCCAGGTTGAGAAGGGATGCAAAGAGCAGAGAAGCCATGCAGTGCGGGCCATGAACAGTCTGGGCTTCGTTTCAACTCACAATTCCAGTTGATACGAAGTTAGTACACAATGACAACCACAAAAATGTCCTCCTTAGCAGTGTCCTGGAAGATGGATATTCTTTTTCCTTACAAAATCTTTGGTTAAAAATGGCTGCCTTGTCTAAGCAAAGAGCCTGGGGATAGTAAATATGCTTGCACTGTGGGAGGACAGCTCATGCTTCAGTATCAAAAAAAAAAAAAAAAAAAAAGAGAAGAACAAAATGTAGGGGTGAGAAAGGAAGCAATAAAAGTAGAATCTTAACAGCAACAATAAAAAACAGACAAGGAAGGTTGAAAAAGGTCTTATGAGGCAGCCAGGCCCAGGAAGTTTTGGTAAGGAGAGAAAAGGACTGACTGTGCTCTTGTAACAGTCAGATCCCTCTTGAACCAACATCAGAAGAGACAAACCATAACACGTCCCGCTGCTTGGGCTTAAGACAGAAAGCTGCCTTTGGGCGTCTTCTGTAGATTTGTCTATTTATTGTATTTCTTATGCTTTAAATAAACCCAAGATATATTCAGAAATGCTGGGAAGGTCCATGAAAAGAATCCCAGAGCTACTTGCAAATTTACCTCTTCAGAAGTGTTTCAGGAGAAAGTGTGTGTTTCGGTGTTATCCTGAGGAGTCAAACCTGAATCTCTGGGAGGAAGAAACACCAGAAATTAAGTTCTTGTGAAGTTCTAGCAGCTGAGAGTCCAGACATCTGCCTTCATCATGTACCCAAAGTCACAAATTTCCAAAAAATCAAGTGATACAGAGAATTTTTCTAAATTTGCACATTTCAGACAATATGAGACACTCATTACTCACAGGGGAAAAAGAGCCTTCTGGATTATTTTCAAGACATGGTATCAGGAGGGGAATCCCAATCTGTCCCGTTGAATTGGAAAAAACCCTTGCACTCAATAGCACTTGACTAGAGAAAGCACTACAGAAACAGATCCTGGCAGACAGCAAACCTGGTTTGGATACAAATTACACAGCAGAGTGGCCAGGGAGGAAGGGATACCTTAGGTCAGCCTTCAGCACGTTACCCTGATAAAGCTAAAACATATCTTGAATTGCCTGCTTTCATAGGCTTTATCAACCAAAGTTATTTTCCACCGATCCACAGCTGCACCAGCAGGAAGTGAGCAGCTCTCCTCACCGGCCCCATGTGCATGCCTACAGTAACCACATTAACCGCAAAGCATGTTTTTATCTTGTTAAGCCGCTAAGCTCTGAAGTGTTCCGTTTAGTATGGTAATAACAAGGCTGAGTGATAAAGCTTTTAGTGGGTAGAGAAATAGCAGCCAAGATCTCCTGTGAAGGGGACACGCAGTTTGTTTTCTTTACACGGATTCTTCTGGACATGCCAGCACAGAAATAAATCAAATTCCATACGCTAGATAACTCCCTGGCTATGAGACAGACCAACAAAAGCCGGGAATTCAGCATTAAAGAGATGGTGTTAAGTAATTTACGCCAAGAAGTTGACCTGTCAAACCTGATAGGGAATATCATCTAGATATTAATCAACCAATAAAATAAACCACACTATTGAGGTACTAGGATGTTTTTAAAGAAAGCCAATATATTGTCAGTATCTGCAGAAAGAAGTTATTTTTTCCTGTTTTGGTTCTGCATGAGCAGTCCCCTAACGAAAACAGGAGCAGTAAACGCACCCACCCAAGGTTCTGCCCCCACCCTGCTCTCTGCCACACACACAAAACTCCACCCGAAATACTCTCATCATTCAAATTAGCAGACTGGTCAAGACAGCCTTACTAATGATTTAGACCTGGAATGAGGGTCACGTGAAAGAGTTCAGGGCTTGAATAACCGCAGTGGTGTCGCTGCCTTTCCCTGCGCTTGGGCAATCCACGTCAATTCTCTGACCCTCAGCTCCTCCTGGCTCCCAAAGATCAACCTCCACTTTTCTTTTGTCTCCAACAATGCTGGAGCAGGTTGTTCTTCAGGATGCAGATCTTTCTACTGGTCTCATCGATATAAATGGTTTTTCATTTTTTGAGCTCAGGCCTTGCTGACTGGAAAGTTCCACTATAGATCAAAGGTGATGTTCATTTGCAACCAAATTAAAATAATGGAAAGTTATTCAAGTAACTACAGATGAAAGAAACCAGATTTTAATCACTTATATTGCTATCGCACCCTTCCACTTCAACTAGCCTACTTCATCCCAAGGCAACTATTCTCAGACAGCTGTAGACCAGTGGTTCATTTTTCACCACCACACATTTGTGCTCTCTCTCTGAAAGGTAGTTTCAAGACTAACAGTCTGTTTATGACCATGTCCTGTGCTCACAGAGCAGTTTCAAATGAAGTTAAAAAAGACCATTTTCATAGTGTTTCTTTGTTTTGATCACTTGCAATAGAAAATAAATTAAGAAGGGAAAAAAACCCTCACAGTAAAGGTAGAACTGTGGTTGCCAGCTCCTAATCCTTGCAAACCATCCAACTGGTGCTTCTCCAGGCTGCTGCAAAACAGGACCCAAACCAGCCGTGTGCGTGAAAAGACTGAGCCCGCCATCAGCCTGCTGTCAGTGATGGGATAGTGTGCGCCGTGCCCGCAGCACACAAAGAAGATCTCACGAGTATTCCCCTTGGCAAAGACCCTTTTATTTTGCACAGTGGACATCTGACGACCATGATGGTCCCAAGAGATGCACAATCTTGTTTCAAATTCCTGCT
>NW_009619800.1:192523-203352 GCF_000690535.1 Cariama cristata
CAGATTGAGTACGGAATAAGATCTTTAAAAGTGGAGCTCTTAGCACTTGGAATCAGCTCCAGGTAGTCTGCATTTTTGTTAATTATTTTAACATCTCACTATCTTGTCACCAACAGCAGCATCAGTTGCTAATTTGCAGGTAACTGTTCCGGTCACAGAAGCCAATGCTTTCTATCTCCAGTATCATTTGCCTCTGCCTTTTAAGATAAGAGAAACTATTACTTTTTTTTTTTTTTTTTTTTTTAGTTTAATCACTGTGAAACAGTCTTTCGGAGACATAAATTACCCCAATTCTGAATTGCCAACTTTCTGTTCAATGCAGTTTTGCAGCAATGCACGTTTCCTCTGTATCTCTACTCCTTCAGAAAACAGAAGTTCAAATAAGAAAAAGGTGGAAATAGCTTCACATTTAAATTAATAATGTCCTCCCGCAAACAGCAGAGCCCTCATCAAGTATATGGCCTACTGCTTGCATGAACTTGCTTCCCAGAAGTTGAAGCCCTGCAATACCAGAGTGAGACTTATAAATTCATTATTTTCATCCTTAGAGGACAGGAACAAAGGAACTGAGATCTGATGTCAATAACTACACCTGTCCCCACAGACAGCATACACATATCTGCAGATTATTATTCATACAAACAATGCGAGGTCCTTGGTGGGAAACTGGAGTTCACATAGTGGGGGACCTAAGTGAAGAAAAATAGGTCTCCCAGTATAGGCTTACGCATGTACGTGCTTCTGCCTGATGCTTTTCCCAACTTTATAAAAAACCAGAGGTTTTACAGCCCCCAGCAGTCTGCCTTCCAGGGCAACGGCCTATTCTGCCCATGCCTAGTGCTGCCTCTGGATGGCAGGGACAGATCAGAAGGAACAAAAAGGGAAAACAGAAAAACATCAAGCAGATCACCAAAGCCAGGCTTTTGCTGCAAACGCATGCTTCAAAATTGTCATGACTCTTCAAAGAATAGTAAATCTGGGGCACGCTCCAAACCAAACACTGCAATGGTGGAGCAAGGCTTGGGGACATCACTGCTCTCCACCATGTCAGACCAAGGATTTGGCTGCTTTGCAAATCAACGGGATGAAAACACTCAGAAGGGTCAAGTGCCTTCATCTTGTTTGTCAAGTGCCGTAGGATCTTCAGCTGAAAGCAAAGAGTGGGATGCAAAGAACAAAAACAGCAGAGAATAAACTAGGAATTTTTTTAAATATTTTTTTAAGGAGAATCGGAGCCCACAACTCCCTTCAGAAACCCATCAATACTGCTGCCCCTCAGAGCTGTAGGTACTTGTCTGGGAGAGCAGCAGCTGGTGTCAAACTCGCTAAGCTTGAATTATCACAGTCTGATCGGCAGATTAGGCTGGATAACATCTCAAAGCTGTATTTGACCGTTAGTGCTCACAAGGGGCTGCACCTCTCTAAACAGCTCTGTATGGCGTGGCTGGTACCTTAGCTGCAGAGAGCCGGGGAATAAACCCTGCAGAGTCCACTCAGCTACCTAGGACACACTTTAATCTCTAAGAAAACTAACGAAGCACTTGGAGCAACCACAAGAGAAGCCTGCAAGCTTGGGCTCTGCAAGGGGAGCTTTCAAGTCACCATCCAGAGACGTGCGTTTCCATGTAGAAACAGGCAGGCTCCATCCTGCCGCAAGCCAGCTGGGTGAGGAAATCAATCTCCTCCATCCTTAACAAGCACAAAGAGTCAAAGTGATTTCCAACCTCCCCCCTTCCTAATTGTCCCTGCAAAATTGGAACTAGAAAAATAAAGAAAACCACTGACAAAAAGACTAGCAATCCTCTGCTGCAGCAGCTCTAAGCTGCTTCTTTTGCATGCAAGGATTTAAGCAGGAACATGACAGCCCACTGCAAACCACCCCATGGCAACTTCTTCAGCTGCATCAACAAGTAGATTTGCAGGTGTCTCAGCTCCTCCTTCACACTTACTATGGGTCCGTTCAAACACCACCTAGCAAACTGTGCCAGTCTCCTTCTGCTCACCCAACAGACTTTCCAGCACCCTGACTCCACACTCATTGAGGTTGGTGCAGAGGCAAACATGTAGTGACCAAGTTCTGGACCACAGTCTCTTCCCTGGTTCCCAGTGCCTGACATTTCTAGTAGTTTTATCAACCAGCTCTCTCCGCATGTGTCTTTTAAATTTCATTCCCCACAAATATTTTTGTTTCTATTCCCTTACTATTCTTCTCCATCCCGTTATCTCCACATCACATATTTGCTCTTTCTGACTTGCCACCTTGTACCCTTTCCTCTTGACATCCTTCTAAGCATACACTGCCCTTCCCAAGGCTGTATTTTAAAGAGCTGTGAGTTACTAACAGTAACCCATGAGGAAGTTGCAGAGAAGTTTATTAGCATCACCTAGTGAGTAGCTGACAGCAGATGAGAGACTGCAGGTCTCCAGCATGGTTCCACTCCAAGCCCTGTCCAGACAGACACCAACCCACTTAGGCTGGGAGAGCTTACAGAGCAGAAGACGACATTCATCAGCTTGCTGAAACAGCAGCGACAGACACTCGTGTCTCACATTCCCCCTTCATAAATGATACCTTGAAGCTTTCTGCCCACTCTGTGAACGAGCGAAGGGGCTGAGGCAATGACCAGGAAGAACCTCTCCATTATCTGCAGTGGGTTTGGATAAGGACTGCCCTGAAATAACAACCAGAAAGTGAGTAAAAGCCCTGGGTATATTATAAATTCTTAGACAAACAGTAACTAGAAACAGACTGTACAAGAACATTTCGGCGCCTGCAACTTATGAGGCAGATGCTCCAGTATTCTCTTTTCCATAATACTTTAACTCCCATTTAAGCTCACGAGAATGCCTATCCCGCCAACACAAAGCACGAAAACAAAGGAAATAAGCAGTTAAGTCACTCAAGCCCCAACTCCCAGAGAGTCACCAGTTCCCTATCATAACCTCAATTACCTCCCTCTCACCACCCACAGCCCACATCTCCCCACCCTCACCCCGAGGAGCCAGCACGCACGCTTCACTCCCCTCGCAATCGCTGCTTGTTACAGCTGCTTAGATGCAAAGGGGTTGATGTGGCTTTTTACGCTGTAGAATATTCGGGCTGCCTCGGAGAAGGGTGACAGAGAACTAGGGTTACTGCTCAGGTTTCTCCTGGTGGGGACTGGATGGGGATCACTCCAAGAGCTTCAGGTGCAGTATGTGAATTCCACCAGAAACTTCAGCCTGAAAGTAATCTTAAGCCTGTGATTTTGGCTTGGTCTTTTTGCAAGGACTGGGCTGCTGCAATCCAGTGGCAGTCTACAGGAGTTCAGCTGCTAACTCTTTTTAAAATCTAAGTGTCTGGTGAGCACTGCTCTCATGGTTGAAACCTTGCACAAATCAAGCACACAGCTAAACCTCAGGGAACTTGGCACACTGCAGGGCACTGTGGATTCAAGAATGAAGACAGCAACAGAGACCGGAGAGAAGGGAAGAGAGGAGGAGAAATTAAGATCTTAGGCATTAAGATTTCACTAACTGGATAAGACAGGATTATTAAAAAAGGGGGGGACGGGAAACAGGGGAGGTAGACAATTTTCCCTAACCTGCCCCATCCTGCCATTAACATTTAAATTAAAATGATGAATTACTGAAATAGCCATAGGTCAAGGCCTCCATATCCTCCCCCGTAGTAAGTACCATGATGCATTGTCATGTGCAAACAGCTCCTTCATGAGACACCAAAAGGCTCTTAATAATGGATATTACACTTCTGCAATGATCACAGTGGAAAGCACCCAAAATTACCAGCTTTCTTTGCAGAGTAATTTGTTATTTTAATGCTGTCAACCTGCAGAAATAGATTTATTGTTATTAATAATAGTGATTTGCCACATTTTGCTAGTTAAATTACAGTGCTGTATAGTTAGTTCCACAATAAAGGACTGGAAGTGTGCCAGGAGATTGCTCATAGCTCAGTGTAACAGCAGTTGGCACCGTTCCCATTAAGGCATTAAAATTTGAGTCAGAAACATAACAGATGCAAAACAAAACATGAGGTCGCTCGCGGGGATTATATAAAAACAATTAAAACAAATTAATTACCAGTTATGTTAGTGTTTCTCAGTGTACACGTAGAATGATTACAAATCCATGCAGAGGTCTTTTAAAGACCATAAAAGTCAATAAGGATCCCTGAGGGACTACGAGGGAACTTTTGGTTTTCAGCACAGCAGTGGGTTTAGGGAGATGAAATACAGGGAGGCACAGGCTGTGGGACAGGCCCAGCTTCCCAGGAGCAGAAGCAGCTTCTGGAGGCTCCTGAGGAAATCCAGCTACAAGGGTTATGGGAGGAACGAGGCAGGAACAAGTCCCAGTCCCTGAGTACTACCGATGGTAGAGGAGCCCAGGCACACGAGGCTATGAGGCAACCAAGCCAAAGCACCTTGACCCCAGCTCGGAAAAGCTGAACTGGAGCCAGAGAGATAAATCAGAGTCGAGGGGATGCTCAAGAGCACGCAGCAGGATAGACTTTTTCTTCAAGACATGGTTTAGTGGGTTTAGCGGGCATGGTGGCATTGGGTATATGGTTGGACTTGATGATCTTTGAGGTCTCTTCCAACCATAATGATTCTATGACTTCATATAGATGAGCAGTTTGTTAAAAGAGGCTGCATCAATTTTCTCCTCATCTTCCCCTAAGCAAGCCTGAAGGTTTCTGGTCCTTGCAGAAAACTTGCTGAAAAGTCTCTAAGGGGAATCCCTATGGGGAGTCTGCCCATGACTATACTTGTTTTCCAGCCATGTGTGCCTCTCTTTGCAAAAGAAGGGAAATTGGTTTTAGGATGTTAAAACTCCTCATCATTACCCTGTGACCAGGGGCAGAAGTTGCAGTTTCCTGTAGGAGGGATCGGCCACTACCAAATGCTGCTGAAGGTCTTCTCCAGAGCCCTCCCTGTCCTCCTGCTATTTCAGAAATAAAACAGTAAGGGAACCCTGAGGGCCTGAACAACTTCTTGTACCTGTGCAACCCCAGCGACTTCAGTGTTGTTCCTCCTACCAGTCACTGTCAATTCACTCCCTCCGTACTGTCTCCCCACATCCCACCCTACCAGCAGGTCAGCACAGCTCAACAGAAAACAAGCATCAGAGATGTTTGGCTGTCCTTTACTTCCTAAACCTGTGACGTGGTTGTTATAATCTTGGCCTCCCTGAAATCAGTGGGAAAAAAATTGCTTTTGAGTTTTCCATTAATTCTTTAGTCCTTGGACAGTATGATCTGAAATAGTGTTGGCTCTCTCCATCCCAGCGGCACAGGCAGAATATGCATTTTCTCAAAATGAACAATTTATCTGGCACCATAGATTTATTTGATGCCGTCTGACCAGCAGAGACATAATCATTTTGCCGAATTCTAGCAGCTGAGTTTGAATAAACTGTCTCTTAAAACTAAAGAGTATTGACCATGGTGTATACTTCTGGTTTCTCAATAGGATTCTCAAAGCATTCGTCCATCCGTATGGATCTGTGCCGTGGTTTTTACCTATGGGATCTTTTGGCTCCCTCTTCTTGATACTGTAGGGATTATCTGCCTTTTAATACATCCAAACCTAAGCTTTTCCTTTGGAATATTTACAGGTATTTTTTGAAGATGTAAAACACAGCATCACATCAGAAACAACAGGCACAGACAAACCACAGAAAGTAGTAGAGAGATACAGATTTCCTTAAGAGAACTAGGACTTTCTGGAAACAAACCTACAGTGGCGGCAGCTTCCAATTATTGGAAAGTTTCCAGAACTGAAAGAAAACTCCTTGGGCAGCGTACAAGGTGTTACATTTCTGTTTGATTGTTGTTTCTAGCTTTATATTACCAGGGAAAAGAAAAAGTGCGTTGGTATTTTAGCATCTGACTAATGGTGTGAAAACATTCTCTCGCTATTGCTCTCCGAGGGGTGATTTAGTTCATATTCTATCCCTTGGAAAGAAACAGGTATGGAATAATCCCACCAACTCTGCTTATTGTGCATGTATAATATCTAATATTAAAGAAATTGAATTCAGCCTCACTACAGCCCTGTCCCTCTGTCCCCTGTGTCTGCACATCCGAACAATCATTTTTCTTATTAGTTCTTTGTTAAGCATCATTTATATGCTTGATGCAGTACAGAAGAGTACCCAGTCCCTGCCCTCAGGAGCACAGCTATCTCTTTTTTTCAAGAGACATAACAGCAGGCATCAAGTGTTCACATAAGCACTGATCCTGGGAGGTGGTCCTGATGCACTGCCAGGATTTAGGCTGAAAGCCACTTAAATCCCTTGAAGGGGGGAATAACCTGATTTCTTTCCAGCACTCCATGTATTTGAATTAACCCATAGAAACCTCTTCTTCTGAATTGTTTTAATTTGCGTGAATACTGGGAAGGAGGGAAAAAAAGAGGCAACATACAACTCTACGGCACATGGACCTCCTGGTGATGACAGACAGGTCAGCAAACATCCTCCACCACCGTTTAGTGGAAATGTGCCCTACTTCCCCATATCACATCCCCGGGTGCAAACTAAGCAGCAAGGCAGGGACAGACCATATTTAGTAAGGAAAGAGGAAAGGTACATTATCACCTCTTGCAGGACATTCAGGAAGGAAGAAGAAGGGAGACCAGAAGCGGTGGTTCTTCTCCCTCTTCTCTCCATCACTGCAAGGAGGCTGTGGTCAGCAAACAACCTGCCTGTGCCAATTCCCCTGATGGCAGAAGGACCCACAGGGAACGAACTGTGGGTTTAACCATAGACTTTCCACTAACATTTCACTATTTGACTTTGAAGCATTGACACAGAGATCGGCAAAATATTTCTCATCAATAGAGAGCACTTTACATCCTATTTAAACAGTTTTCCCCTAATAATTAGAAAGGTTGGATAAACATAGGGTGTAACCAAGACTCAAGGTCTGAAATGGGAATAACGCACTTCAAGCAGGAATTGCAGTCCTTGCCCATCAGGATGCATTAGTGGGAGATGCGAGGGGGCCTCAAGAGAAGTCACGGAGATTTGTGCGTCTTCTCACTTGAGCAGCGCAGGGCAGCTCGTCACCCAACCCCAACTCCACTCCACAGCCAGCAGCACAGCACCCTGCCCTGCCCGTGACATCGCTCTACACCCAGCCTTTGCCCACGAAACATCAGCACTCTGGAGCACCAACAAACCCAAACCAAACAGCGAGCTGGCTGCCAGGAGCAGTTCTAGCAGGTCTTGAGTCAAGCCGAAGTGCTTCGCTCTAACTTACTTCTCAAGTAATAGGGAATTTGCAGATTTTAACTCCACCCTCTTAAAAAGCAGATGGAAACAGTAAATATTGATGGATATCACCAGATGTCACTGTTGTACAAAGGCATCCAAGTGACATTTCTTGGAGAGCACATGGTAGATTTGAAAAGACACCTTGGGCTTTCCCCTCACCTACCTTTGGGCCTCTCCTTGCCCTCAGTAGTCCAAGAAAAGGTTCTACAAGGGGAGCAGCAGCAAAGTTTCCTCCCTGGCACGGATGGTTTTAAAGCCAGTTTCTTAGAGCAGAGGCATGCTAGGCTGTGGTTTGGGGAAGGAACCGCAGTGCACCATGCCAGTTTTTGCTTCAGGTCTGATATGTTTATATTCAGCTTTATTTTCTAGTTTTATTCCAATACCTTTCTTTCTGCTGGAAAGCTAAATTGCAGGGCTGCAACCACCGCTATCAGCTAGCAAAGAGATAACAATAATTAATACTTGGTAATATTGAGCCTAGAACGTCTTTTGCATGATGCTGCCTTATTAGTTTCAGCAGGGATTCTCTGAGATAATCAAACCCAGGATTTTAGGGTTCATTTGCTTCAAGTCTGTTTCATACAGATTTTGATGTACTTCTAAGATGGCTTAGATATGAGCATTTGCTTTCCAACAATAATGTATTGTTCCCTATCTGCAAGATACCTATTGGAAGAGCAGAGCAGTAGCTAGATGAGCTTTGGTTTGAACAAGATACGCACAGAGCAGTGCCCTTTCAAAAGCAAATCTGTTGAGGAAATAATTTCAGCTAAGAAAACAAACATAACTGGCACCACATCAGAAGAGCAGCGCAATAATCTTGATCTGTTAAAGGAACACACTTGATGTTTTAAAACAAGACAGATCTACGCAAGGAAGTGCTTGCTTAAAACATGTGTGTATTTTTATTCTTCAAGACATATTTAAAAACAAAAAGAAGACAAAACATACACACACGGAAAGCCCTTCAGCCCAAGCATGCTGCTGCTGGTTTGTTACGTATCGTTAGCTATTCCCAAGGTGACATGTGTTACCTCAATGTGGTTTGTGCAGTAATCCAGAAGCAATTATGTATAATGGTTCTTCAGCAAAGCACATTGAAAAAATAAAGAAAACAAGCTGATTGACAAATACACTTCTCCACATTCAGGTCTCATAGTGACACAGGCTCATCGTTCCCTGTCCTCCCTCGGCTCAGGAGCAAAACCCAGAGCCACAGGCAGCTCACAGCCTGTGCTGGCAGCAGGGGCGAGGAGAGGTGGCACGGAGGGGACCCAGCCTCCGAGGAGCAGGGCGTCAGCAATGTGTCACCCCTCCAGCCCGGTGGCACTCCCTGCCCCAGCCCACCAAGGAACGCACGTGTTGGTGTCTTGCTGTCGAGAGGGTGATGTTAGGAGAGATGGGGATATCTGGTCAGATAACCACAGAGGCACTGGCCAGAGAGACTAGTCAAGGTATTTCTAGGGCAAGCATTGATGGCGATTAGCCAGGCCTCTGCTTTTCATTATTAAGGTATTTAAAAGACAGCTCTTTCTGCCACAAGTGCTGCTAGGAAATCGTCCGCAAAGCTTGACTTTGGCACCATGCAGACCGTACAGTAAGAACATTTGTGGTTAAAGACAACTGCTAATGAACCTTCAGATATTGCCAACCCTCACTCCGGTATGTCAGCCCCACCTGGGCATGTACACACTCCACGCTTCTCAGTAACAACAATTTTTACCAGGGTAAGACTCATCCTCCTCCCTGCAGCTGGGCGATCAGGGATGCACACACCTATTTGCCAAGGCCCCAGGGCAGGTACCCTGACAGCAGTGGGGTCCCACACCTTGCTCTGGCACAAGTACGGCGCCCGCCGTCCCACCGCTGCTGGTCCTGTGCCACCACACGGACATGCAGCCAGCGAGCAGGAGACAGGACTCACTTAATCCAAAGATCACAGCATCTGAGCTCTGCTGGATTGATACCTTCAGTACTTACCGACATTAACGTGTGCCATCCCCTCCCCTCACAGCTGTTTTCACATTAGGGTATTTTACTCTACTCCTCATTTCACAAACGTAGAACAATTTTTTATTACTCATCAGCTTCCAATTTGGCTCAGCTACACACACCTCCATCCCTGCTTAATGCTGCCTTAAGCATAATGAACAAAGGAAAAATAAGGACCAGAAATGCATCAGCTTGAAGGGAGATACTCATGGGATACTACAGAGATTTGTCTGTAGCCTAGTACAATTTAAATTATTTTTATTAATGTGCTGAAAGTAGAGTACAGAGCAAATGGCACATGAATTAAGTTCAGATCATTCCGGAATGAAACGTGTTGCACAGAGAAATAAAAGAAAAATAACAGGCCTGGGGAAGTTCACAAAATATGGGCATGAAGTAGCAAAATGATATTCCAGCCAGAAAAACGCAGAGCTAATGCGCACTGTGGAGGTTGGAGAAATAAATCTCACATGCAACAGTTTGAGGAGAATGAAGATGCTCGTGAGGCACTACAAGGGGAACTCTCTGGGCTGACAGCAAGCCCCTTTCTCCAAGGGGCCAGCATAACACTGCCGCTAAGCTCTTCCAACCATCCCCAGCTTTTCCAAGGGTCATACCGAGGGACACAAAGGTAGTTCAGACTGTTAACAAGAAAGCATAAGGCAAAGAGCTTTGGGAGAAAGACTCCTTCTTTCAGGATATAAACCAAGAGCAAGCTACTTGAGGATAGGCAGTAAGCAGCCTGCCGTTGGACTGTAATTGCCTGCTGCAGGATTTCTGACATTTTTGTCTTACACAGCCGGTAGCACGGTGGGAGACAAAAGATTGTACTCTGATCCAGTCCATGAGTAGATTTAATCCCTCCGTGCTCTCTCCCCCTGCCATCCTTCGGTAGTATTTTCTAAAAAAATGGAAGCACTTGTGCTCCAAATTAAGAAAACAATGCTTATTTTTGAAAGTCTCAAGCCAAAGCTCAGTAGTGCCAGCAGCAGGGTCAGCTACAGGAGCTGTCCCAAGGTCATCCAGGCAAGCTGGAGCTAAGTCAGCAAACCAACCCAGATCTCCTAAATCCCAGCCCCACCTGCCTAAACTTTTTCAAATCTGTCTCAGTCTGACCTTTTAACATCTGTCAAGGGCTCGCTGCAGGGCAAGTTTTGCTGGGACCTTGGGTCTCTGCCCCCTTCCCTCCCTGGAGACCAGAACCCATATGAACCCAACTGGCACATGGGATGCTCAGGGCTGGTAGCACTCCAGCTGGATGCTCTTTCTCCACAAGCATGTCTGTCACACTCAACTTGTTGTGTCCCTCCTGTCCCCACCTCCAACCTGCTGCTTCTTCATACATCCTGCATCACCAGACCTACACAGAGCCTTTCCAGCTGCTGTCCTGGGAAATTATCATCATCACCATCCTTAAACACAGGGGTGACCACAGAGACGTCCTGCAGAGGCACTGGCAGATTCATAACTTCAGGAGGAACCTACCAAGCACATCTCAGCCCAGCTGCCTCCCACTCCCACTGACTCACTGCTGTCTCGGTTGCCAGCTCTCAGCAGGA
>NW_009619800.1:203383-206326 GCF_000690535.1 Cariama cristata
GACACCAATGAGACAGGGAAGAGAAAAAGACACAGTGGAGGAATGGAGAGCCTAAATCTGAACAGGAGCAACCCTTTGCGTTTGGTCTTGTGCATGTTGCAATGCATCAGCCTGCAAAGGACTGGGCTTAAAAAAGCCTCCGTGCACAGCGGAAAAGAGAGTGTGCTGAGGTGTCACACTTTAATTTGTAAGCCCTTTTTGGCTACTTCTCTGACTAAAGCAGCATGAACGGGTCTTAGACTATGAGGTCCCAAAATGCAGCAAACAAAGCAGTGAAAGAGAATGCTGCGTTTTTCACTCTTTACTCAGGCAGGGGCTCTTTCAAAAGGGGTCAAGTTAACTGCAGGGCCCTAAAGACAGAGAACTGGGTTTGCTCCCTTGTACCTGTTTGTTCAGCTCTAGAATTGTTAGTGAAAAGTAAGTTCGAGAAAGCTGAGCAGAAATATGGGACATCACGCACAAAAGCTCAGCCATAACATGAAAATTGGTCCTACAGGAATCAACAGAAAATCCTGCCGGCTTTGAGTGGATGAGAATATGTGCTAGACTGCAAAAAAATCCCCCCTCCCAGCCATTACCAGTGCACAGGCAGGCACAGGACTGACAGGGTGAAGGTACCACATTAAAAAAATATGAGACATTTTTCAGAGACTTCAAATCACTTCAACTCTCAATAGGTCACAGCAGGAGCCTGAAAAATCCCCCAGACTTTCCTCCAGCTCATGAAGACACCCTCTTCAGTGCAACCGCTCACACGCAGGTGCCCACCAGTGCTTCCACCTCCCACCCAAGGCTCTGCCCAGCATCTGCTCTGCGGCACCAAGCACCAACACACCAGCACCCGCCGCAGGTTTGGCTCTGCAAGAGCATGGGCCATTCCTGGCCAGGGGGGTTGGGGCAGAGGGTATGAGGCTGTTCGCTTGGGAGATACAGCAAGGAAATGAGAATCTGGGGCAGTGATAGGAAGGGGAAAGACAGGGAAAGGAAATGCCCTTCCTAAACACTTGCACACATGAGAACAACGGTCACCTGAAGCTGATCTTTGGAGCAATTTCTCCACTGCAACTGTGCAGATTTTCGTTGGCTCCCAAAAGAGACCACTCAATGCCAGTTACAGATGAGCAGCACAAGTTAGACAACTACTAAACCAAGAGGCACAGACTGCAGCTGCACTGGAGGGTTCCTAATGACAAAGGGGTATTACAGAGCTGGGGCAGCTGCTTGTCTTTGCTCCTGGGGCCTTAACCCCCGCAGAAGGTTGGGAGAGCAATTAAAGCCTTTCAGAGCTGGTGGTTGGACCCTCCGCTGTCTGCCCGCTCCCAGCTCCTCACCCCCGATTTCCCCCCCGACAGCACACCCAAAACAGCCCCTCCAAAGGAAACCCCAGCCTCGCTCTTCTTACGAGGCACTGGGGACAGCTTGGCCTCGGGGAGAATAGCCAAGTGCTGTTGAACGGCTGGAGCACCGACACCGGATAAATGCTGTCACCAAGCCAACAGCAGAGTCATCGAGGGCTAAAGAAAAGAGCAAATGTTTGTAATCAGAGCTGCTGCAAACTTACTGGTTCCTTGCTAAGCCCTAAGAAAAACAAGGAGATGAAAAGTTGGCTTCTGCTCTTTTTGGTAGGCACTGGCAATGCCTTCGCTCGGTGCGAAGGGATGGTGTTTACATAGCCTCCCCCTTGCCTGCTGCCTGCATTCACTCTGTAAGCGGCTTCTGTTTACAAGCAGCAGGGAATGGGACCTCTGTCCATGAAAATGGATGATGTCAGGGTTAATTAATCCGACCTGAGGTGACACAGCCAGGAGCGGCCACTAAGTTTCCCGGTAGGGAGAAGCTATATATAGTCCTGTGACACAATGAGACATATCAATCATGGAGCAAAGAAAATAAAAAAGCCCTTTGATTTAACAGCAAATTCTGCTTTGTGATCCCAGTAAAGCTGGCCAGCTGAAACGGTGCATGGAAGTTGACTACAGTGCAAAAATGTATTTTCAGATGTGACATTTACTGGTAGCGGTTTGCACCTTGAAAGAAGGGACTGTGAGAAGATTTGTGCATCTTTAACAGGGAAATTTCCTTATTAGTCTGGAGGTCACAGCTGTGCAAAACACCCAGCAGTTTTGCTTCCCAAGGGCATATGAACATTATGCTTAGTTCAAGCTGCAGACTTTGTCTCCCCCTAATTTCTCTTGCAAATCCGTCTGAGCCCAGAATGCAGAGCAAAATTCATTCAAATACCCAGGCAAAGCCACACACGGCCATGAATTTCTCGTGGTTCTTGATGGGAAGCTATAAATCCATCTAGGGTTGCCCCCAAATGTTTACCAAACCTTCAGGGGACTTTTCAGTTATTTATTTAAGGCATTTCAAACACAGAACACAGCTGAGCTAAGGTGACTCTCTCAGGGTGCTGGGCTTGTTCCCGAGCCATTTTCAGAGCTGATGGGGAAAAGCAAAAGTCCTCCTCGCTCCCTCTTCCTTCTCACCAATTACCTGACCATAAACCCGACTCACTGATCAGTGCCTTCAGGAGGCAGTTTCAGGAACCAGCTGATGTTGTTGGACAACATAACAACTAGAAGAGGCTGAAATTTCCTTTTAACACAACACAACATGATTTGACTGTGTGTGTTGTAGAGATACCCAATGGCTCCAGTATGTACCATCAACAAACACCAAGAAGAGATGACCACCACCCTGAATGCCTACAATCCAGCATCAAAGGACCATATTAAAAAAAAAAAAAAAAAAAAAAACCAAGCTTCTTGCCTAAATGCAAGGCATAAGCAACGCCTAAAATAAAAACAGCAGCTGCCACGTGTTCGGTTTGCCATGTAGATCAGTATTTCAGGGGTGATCTTTCCAGTTTCCACCAGTTGCAGGCATGCTTAGATTCTATAGAAGAAAACCTTCCACAAGCCCGTAACTCCTACAAAGGCC
>NW_009619800.1:206425-208508 GCF_000690535.1 Cariama cristata
TTGCATACTATGCCCGCTTGTCCTGTCACAAAAGACCGACCTCCACCTCGCTACACCCTCCTTTCAGGTCGTTGTAGAGGGCAATAAGGTCTCCCCTCAGCCTCCTCTTTTCCAGGCTGAACACCCCCAGCTCCCTCAGCCGCTCCCCACCAGCCTTGTGCTCCAGACCCTTCACCACCTTCGTTGTCCTTCTCTGGACTTGCTCCAGCACCTCAAGGTCTACCATGGGGTAAGTGGACATCAGCTTTCCCAGGGTGCAGACCCCCTCCAGCACCAGTGCATTGGCACCCATTTGGCTCAGCTCTTACTGCCCTGGACAAGAGAAGTGGGAGTTCAGACAGGGTCTCCAGCTCCTAAGCAAGCAGAGAGCCAATGCGAGGTCCAGGAACAGAGCAAGGAAAGAATGGATACTCGGAATCGAGGGGGTCCTCCCAAGGCAGCAGTTTTGCTTTACCTGCAGGTTGTTGCCGCTCTCTGGGAGAACAGTCAGCGGCTCAGAGCAGTTTGATGGGTAGCTGCTGCGCTGATGTGGGATGCACCTGTAGGGAGGCAGCTTGCCTGCATCACATCAAGGGCTGGTAGACACCTTAAATTCAGACAAATCCCACCAAGGAAACACCTGTCCTTGTTGTTGGTTCCTGTTCCAGTCAAGAAACCGATCCCCATACCCTGAACTGCAGTCAGGATCGACAGCAGGTACGACATTGTTTGCACTGCCTACAGGCACTGGCTGATGGGCCGGGCTGCAGCCTACAGAGGGCAGAGAGCATAATGATAAACGCTCCCTCTTGGCCTTCAAATGGATTAATCTATAAATATTGATAGCCCTGAAGATTTAAGTGCTCTGTTTACCCACAAAACAGGTGAGATCTTGGCAACAGCCAAGTATCTTCCTGGAAATGGGTTGGTTTTATGTGCTTTCCCAGCCTGGGAAGAAGAAATCTGCAGCGCGGTGCATTACCGGGCTACCCAGAGATTGCCACCTAGCACCAACACCGCTGCTGGCTGCTGCAGCAAATCCAAAATGAACAGCCAATTTGTGCTACAACAAAAACAGAGCTGTGGGATGAGGGATTTTCCTGCCTTAGCTGAGGGACAAGACAGTAAATTATTTAAAAAAAAATAAATAAATAAATTCAACAATCCTCTGTCTCTGAAGTAAGACTCAAGTGACTGAACACAGTAATGACATAGTGCAGGTGCAGCAGGGATTTGTCAATGACAAATATGTGCGAAAAGAGTGTATGTTTATCCTGTAGGTACACTGTGAAAAATATAGCCCCCCATCGGTACCGCGCCTGAGCCCAGCCCTGCTCAGCACAGCCTGCGGATCAGGACAGGCTGACAGCTGGGTATTATTTATGGCAGCTTTTCCAACTAGGTAGACATTTACAAATCAAAATAACTGTCATCTCTGTTGTCTGAATGCAATTTTTGGTGTGTTTTATCCTCTGCTCTCCTCTACCTACTGTATTATTAACAGCCCTCGGCCTCTCCCTGCCAATCTCTGTCTCCCCATGGATGCTTTCCCAGCACGCCACAGCTCCCAGAGCAAAGCCCCGCACCCGGCAGATGGCACTCAGCGACTCCTGGGAAACCCACACGCTTCCAGAAATCCCTGCCCACTAAGCAAACGATGGGGTAATTGAGATTTTGCTCTGGCTGACACCATCTCAGGGATGCTAAGGCCCCCCAGGGAAACCTGAGGAGCAGCTCCCTGCTGCCAGGAGGGCTGCTGGACTTGGGTGGGTGGCCCCAACCCTTCCATGGAGCCCAGCCTGAGCTGGGGGATGGACACAGCACCCGCTTTGCCAAAACGGGTCAGCCCATGGTGTGCGACTGCGAGGAAGGGAGGAGCGGGGTGAATTTTGTACTGTGCTTCAAAAGCTGCTAAGGCAGCCAAGAGGGGAGGTGTTATGGGCACTTAATTACTGGGAGGGTTGCAGGAATGGTCCAGCTCATGGACACCTGGGACCACCTCTTCCCTCTGGGATGCTTTTGCTGCAAAGCCAAGCACGGGGCAGGTCATGCTACAGACCTGAAAAACGCCTGCAGAGAACATGCCCCCGGAGCAGAATCTGGC
>NW_009619800.1:208531-219981 GCF_000690535.1 Cariama cristata
GCGTGTGGCAGCCGATGCTGAATTCACCTGCGTTCTCCCCCGTGTTTTCTGTGCAGCCACCCAGGAGTGAGACTCAGCGGTAATGAAGCAAACTCCGCCTGCAGCTCTGCTTTCCCCCACAGCAGTTTCATTATGGGAATAAAAATAAATAAATAGATAAATAAATAAACTCTCCTCACCTCCACTCTAGAGAATAATAATCACCAAAAGGTTGCACAGAAAATTTATTTTTATCCCTTCAACTGCAACAGGAACATGCATTTGTTTCCTAAAAATTCCATCTCTCACATCACGACCCGTGACCTGCCTGTAAGCAGTACCTGCCTCGAGCGGTGCTCGGCACAGAGGTACGTACGGCTGAGAAGCTGGCAGGGGGTTGGATTAACAAGGGCTTAAGGAGGCTGCAGCCCTCCCCATTAGCTCTCTATCATGTGCAATAAGAGCAGCTGTCCTACTGTGCAGCCCTTCCCATTCCCATGGAAACCATTGGTGCATCCAGCCGGGAGTATAAATAAACCTCTCGTATGAACTTCAGCCAGCGTGTTATTTTGCAACCATGATGTCTAACACCCTTATTCGGGAAAAGGGGCACCTCTGTGCTTGCGGTGCACCAGCACAGTGCTCTCCCTCTAAATACAAGCCAAGGGAGAACACACAGGCAGAGGCAGGGGAACCCAAGGAAGCGAGGGACCATATCGGGGAATATAACAATATATGGTCAAACACCAATCTCACAACCATGCCAAACAAAAATAGTCCTACCACCAATTTTAATTGTCCTCTGTGAATTTTTGAAGCGACAAACAGCAGCGCTAAAGAGACATTTAAAATGCACATAATCTAATCTTGAGGAGCCATGCAAAAAATAGCCCTGCATCTTCCATTCCCACTGTGCTCCCCACACTTTTGGTAGGGGAGCACAGGCCCACCTCCAATATCATGACTCAGGGTGATTGGGAACATCTGTTCTGAACCCAACCACAACACTAGCCAGGGACCTTTGGGCAGCGAGTCCAGCACTCAGCCAGCAGTTTTTGTTTCATTTTAAGAGAGACTGGCATAACTTGCAGATGACTTAAAAAGGTCAAGTCCTATGGGACACACACAATACCCTTAACACTAGTTGCAGTGGTCCGTTTTTATCTACACACTTTATCTGCTCCCACACACCCACCCTTTCCTGTCTTTCCATAACTGTTTTTTCAGGGAAAGGGGTCTGTCCAAACAATTTCCATGTGTGCTTTACAGAAAGGATTAGACATTGCACAGTATAAGATCACCTGCTGCTGCATATCAGGATAAAAATTGTAAGCGCTCTCAGCTGCCACGCAGTACTTCTCATCCCGGACTCATCCCTTACACACAGGCAGAATTAAACATTAGAAGGAACGGTATTAAAGGAAACGTCAAACCTTTCCAGGGTACTTTTAGCCAGGTCCCCAAAGCCTGCTGCCACCTGCACTTTATTAATTATTATTATTATCACTAATAATTATCAGATTAAACTCCATGCAGAGGAACTGCTCCAATTAATTACAGCCAGAAACAGTAATAACAAAAGCATTGCCAGAGACCTAGACCAAACTCCTCGATGACTCTATGAACCTGTGTTACAGCAGTGAGCCTCTGACAGCAAGGGAAAAAACCCTGCTTGACTTTGTTGGAGTAATTTTATCAACTCTGGCTGGTTCTGTTAGTTGACAAAGTGACAGGATCCTGGGGAAAATTTCTCTGTGTGTTTAGTACATCTTTGGCAGGTGTCAAGGTATATTCTCTGGCTTGTCACTCACCATGCTGCCCTTTAGATAGTTATTATTTCATGTAATTATGATTATTACATGCTGAGATGCCACCCTTATGAATAGCCTCTGGTTGCTGTCACTCACTGCAACGTGATGCGGGAGGACGAGTTGTCAGGAAGGAACTGCAGGGTATGAGATTGCCACATTTCTCTATTTTAAAACAAATAACCCCACGCTTTTGCTGGTCCTCCCATTCTACTTACTGAGTAGTATGCTCAGGACAGAAACACTTGGGCAGCACGGACAGAAAATCATCTGCTATGAAGCACCCATGCCAGAGTCACACAGTAACAGCAGCTATAGCCCACCCACAAAATAATAGCAACACGAAGCCACCAGAAGAAAGAGAAAGGATAATAACCCTTGGGCTGCACACTAGTGCTGTATTGTGAATTCTCTGTGACATTTCTCTTCCAGAGATGCTTTCTCCTTAGCTGCTCGGTTCAGAATCACTTCTGCGGTTGCCTATGCCTAATCTCCAGGTGAGATGCAGTAGGGCATCCCTCCCAACTTCACACACTTACTGACAGCTGAGCTGCCTTTTGGAGGTAAAACCCACACTCCATTTCCTACAGAGTGGGCAAATTACATGGGATTTCACACTACCTCCTCAAAACTCAAGCATTCACATAAAATTCTGTTTTGCAAAGGCAGGGTTTCTATAGTAGACATACCAATAATTCCTGCTCTGGGACTACTTCACGCAAACCCGAGCATTTGACTTGGACTGAGTCAACTTTGATTCTTTCCCAGAGTCTGCTACAGACTCTAATTGACCTTGGGCAACTCATTTCATACTGCTGAGGCCCTGTTGTAAAATGGAAGTCATAGTATTTTCTGAAAGCTCTTTGGACCAAGCATTCCTTCATACAGTAACATCTGAAAAGTGCAGCACAACAAGGCTCAAATCTTGACCAAAGCCTTTTGGAGTAACTGCAATATTAAAAAACTGCACTTACTCAGTCAATTTCAGATACCTAACACTTCATACAGTACACAGCTTCCACAGGGAGTTATTCACAATTACAAATAGATCGATACGTATAAATCATCTCCCTACAACAGCTGAACAAATAATTTGTAACGATTCATTTCCTTGATGAATTTCGTCTCTTTTTCAGTTTGCAAATTACGTGTGAACAGAGCAGGATTTTCCAAATTGATTTTTTTCAAGCCTTTTTCCATCCCATGTAATTTCTGAGAAGAGCTTTAAGCCTTAAAAGAACTCCAGAGCTGGCATCCTTGCCTACCCGGAGCTCACAGTCAGACCACAGCCATCATTAGCAGCAACCAACTCATTACAATCACGATTACTCTACTTGGTTTAATGGCACGCATGAGCTGCTCAGCTGCTCATGTTTCTTGCCAGGATGAGTATAGCACTCACCATCAAGTTTCTAGTGCAAATAGAGTATCCAGGTTTGCGGTCCTCTTGGAGATTAATTTGAACAAATATTTCCCTTCCCCATGAACACTCCTGCTGGTACATGTGCTTTCTAAAATATTCACAGAAAGCTAACACAAAAAGGACAAAGCAAAGGCAATATTGAAGCCGGGCCTGCTGAAGCGTTTGCTCAACTTAATACCTTGTCCAGCTCAGACACAATTCTCCCTGCTTAGCTCTTTATTTCCCATATCTGGAGCCATGGATGATACACTAAGCATCCCAACTCATGGATGTTCCCCTCGATGCTCTGAGCCATCTCTGCGCATCGTACCCTCCTCCCCAGTGTGCAGAGCCATCGCTAGTCACAGCAAACTCGGAAAGAACGAAAAGGCATCTCTCAATGCTGCAGTTAAACACATGCATCTCATCCAGATTTATTGCTTTAGCAAGGCCTGCAACCAAAGATCCAAGGAGCAATCGACTAAAAATTACAACAGAAAAGTGGCATCGGCTACAATTCCAGACCAAATTAGCACGGATAGATCCACAGTCCAGACATGTCTGCAAGCACAGGGCAGGGTGAGCTGCTGTTTGCACGGACACCCAGTGGAGCCCTTTTGGCCCTGCCTGCCCAGCCAGGACTGCAGTATGGGGCACGTCTCCGACTCTGGCTCCAACCAGCCAACGCAGGGAAGAACCCCCGCAAAGGGTGATGGTGGGGCAGACACACGCAGTCTGCGCAAGTTGACACTGTGCCTCTAAGAAAACGAAGAGCAGCAGGGTAGAATTGCAGGCTGTGAGCCCAGATGATAAGACTCCCATCTTCCTTCTAGTCCTGGAAGCCACTTCCCTCCCCCTCCTTAGTGAGCCCACCTCCCTTCCCTCTGGAGCATCCTTCAGGTTTATCTCAAGCCCTTGCCACCCAAGCTGTGCTGCTGGGGTTACCCGGTTCCCTCCGGCTCAGGGACCTCCAGCTCGGCATCTCCACGCTCGCCTCCCGCAGCCGTCAGGGATCCTGGCTCCACTTCACCGGCACCAAGATCCACTCTGTTCCATGGGGGCAAGGTGGATTGAGAATTAAACCCGCTATTGAGGTATTCACATTCTGTTCCCTTGCCATTTAAGCAGACATAAAACATTTTATTATTCTGCTGATTTAGGAACCTGAATTTAAATATTAGAGCATTAAAGTGATACTTAATTAGTTGACTGAATGTTCTCCCTTTTATCAGTGTTGACAGATCTTAATTATAGCATGGGCTGTGAAAGCTGATGGAACAGCTGATGGCAGCAGCACCGCCAGGAATACTAAAGTGTGTCAGAATTACTTGTCTGTTTCCCCTCTTCCCTCTTGCTCTGTTCTTCAGGCATGCACTGACGTCCTTGGCAAATAAAGCCAATGCCACAGCCAAGCCTGAGCAGTTTGGCATTTACTCTCAAGGACATGAGAAACTGCTCACCCTTGAGAGTGCCAGGATAATGCACAGGCCCACACTTTCAAAAAAAAAAAAAGAAAACAAACAAAAAAGATGGGAAATTATTTTCCAGTTAATCATTTTCCTATCCACTAATCAAGCAGACATGGGGATTACTGTGGAACAAGAGTGCTGAGGTTAATTATTCACTTAAGCCCCACTTTAAAATGTGATTCAGACACATGGAAACAGTCGTCCCAATGAAACCTGACCTTAAGATTTTCAGTTGCTGTCATCCATGGCAAGTCCCTGCTCCAGTGACAGCGTGGGTGGCTCTGAGGACCGGCCATGCCAGGTAGATCAAGATACACCCCTGGCTCCTATCACCTCAGCCAAAGCCAGCCCTTACCATCTGCCAGCGCAGAGCCCACCCGCTGGCACTTCGCCCTTTCAATGCCACCCAGAAGAGGCTGGTGGTTCAGTCTACTTATTGGCAGCCAAGGGCTGTGCTCCTTCCTCCACCACGGCACAGGGATGATGGCTCTGGCAGGAGGCCTCTGCTGGGGTGAATTACATCTCGCAGTAGCACATCCTTCACCTTCCTGGGATAATAACAAACCTCCCACCTTCAGGGAAGGTGGCTGGCAGCAAGCGTGTCTTGAAGAACATATATTTTCCCTGCCCCCTGCAGAGGCCAAGCCATTCCCTCTGAAGCAGTAGTATTTAACACCACTTTGCAGCAGCGGCAGTGACAAAACACAGCACAGGCAAGAAGAATGAAGAAATTTGGTTTTGAGCTACAAGCCCATGAAGTTGGGCTAGTCACTCGTCCTGCATTCCCAACATACCAGCTCACTTGCCCAAAACCTACCATCAATCTTGGCCTAGGGCAACACCAGTATCTGACTTTGATTTTATGTTCCTATCTATTTCTTTTAACACGAATTAGGAGATCTGCAGCTTTATTTAGATCCTGGCAGCCCACAAGGCACTAGCAGAAAAACTCCACTTTGCCCAGGAAAGATGTTCAGCCTCATCCAGTCCCCAAGTGGTCTAAGTACAGCAAATACTGTCCCTTGACTGCTCAGGCAGGAATGGGGAAGGACCACCGTACTCCGGTCTCATTCCACAAGTCTACACCTTAGTAACTAGCATAAAAGAGTCTGCTTATATTACATTGTTTGCAGAAAAAATTGCTGTGAAAAATGTGAAGTAAACGAGGTAGAAGCAATGTGTTGGAGCCAATTGTCTAATCAACTAAAGTTACGATCCTAAAACAGTCCCTAGACACCAGAAATACAGCATGATTCTCCAAAGTGCTGAGCACTGACTACATTTTAGCTCTGCATCCCAGCCCAGAATACTTACAGATTATTAAATTACCCAGATCCAATTTTATTCTGGGAAAAAATTGTGGTAAAAATAGTGAATAAAATCAGTAATTTCCATCAGTTTGTGTATCCTGCCTTTAGCTCCTTCCTTTTAAGGCCGCAGAGGAAGAGTTTAAATCCCTATGGTACATCGATGCTTTGTAAGTTATTCCAGCATGAATGATTTCAACCTCAGGAATGATGTGTGCAAATGCTGCCAGAGCAGAGAAGACAGGCATGGAAAAAAGAACCCTTTGTTGTCACGATTCAGGCTTGTGATGGGTTGCGACACCTTCTCTCCAAGTACCATCCATCACTCGCAGACATTCAGCACAGAGCCATGCTACCTCCTCGTCAAAGAAGCGTTTGATGTCCATGGCCAGTCACAGCTGGAAACAAGCCTTATTTCTTCCCACTATTGAATGAGGTAAGAAATGACTTTGCACTTAGTATGTGCACCACACTGGGGAGGCAGAGGATCTCTGCACCGGCTGAAGGTGCCTCTCTGCTACCCTACGTCATGGCCACTGCTCCTGTAGGTACGGCCATGTCCCCATGAGGGGAGCAGGACACACGTGCCCTCTCCTCGTCCGCTCTCCAGGAGCTCAGCGGGGGATGCTGCATGCACTCTGGGCTCCAGGGAATGCAGCATCAGCAGGTTCCCATAAACACCCATGTCCTTTACCAAAGTAACGAGATTATTTTACTCAGGCTGGCAAAAAGCCGAGGCACAATTATTTTAAACAGCTACAACAATCCAGCCATTCCTAAGCTGGCCACCCAGACCACATCCAGGAAAGCAGAGACTGGGAAATCTGGGAATTAGCATTAGAAAGAAAAAACCAGGCGCAGAGTCCTTTCCATAAGATTGTTTTCCATTTAGCATTCAGCCCTAATAGGAACACTAGTTCTTCTATTACCTGTGCCGCAAGCCCAGCAAAGCAACAAACGATTATTCTTTAGTAACAGCTTTATAGCAGCCTAGCCAAGCAGTCAGTTTTGCAAGAGTAGATGTTCCTCAGACATGGTTTCTTACTGCCTTCTGCTTCTGATAGTGCTGGAAACCCAACTTCTTACCTTGCAGCATTTTCAGCATTTCTGCTGCTGGCTGGCACCCAAATAAAGTAGAAAATAATGGTTTAGAGGTGAAGGGAGATGTTTACTCAGCTTCTACTAATAGTCCCCAAAAGTTCAAGTGGCAGCTTTGACTTGAAGCCAAATGATTTTTCCAGATAGGGCCTTCCTCTGTCAAGGAGGCAAAGCTGGCGTTGCCATTTCCCTTCCCTGTGCCCAAAGCTAATTCCAGCCTCCGCTCGGGCTGGGAGAACACCACGATGCAGTGAAACGCCTCGTGGAGGGGTTGGTGCAGACATGTGGGTTTGCTTGAAAGGCTCCTTCCCACCCTCTGAAAACCATTGCTGCTAGTCCCTTTAGAAAATCTAGGAGCAGGATAGTGGGGAAAGGTTTTATTTTTGCTAAGGTTGGGGGTTTTTCTCCCTCCAGCATTGCCACATCTAATTGCTCTGGCCTTTGCCTGGGCCAGAGGAGCACTGAAACCAAAGCAAGTTCATGAACTTCCGAGAGCAGGTGCTGACTCCCTTCAGAGCTTTTCCACCCAGATGAGCAGCAGCGAGAGCCCGTTGTGGAGCACATCATTTGTGTCAGCACCAGGAGATGTCAACACCGGTGTGATGACAGTCGGCAAACTGACCGCCGTGCCCGCTCCTGGCTTCCTGGAGTGCATGCTGTGCAGAGCAGCCACGCTCGGCTCCCCCCAAAACCCCATGTGCTGCTGCTCGCTGCCCACCCAAAGAGCCTGGACCCGGGTGCTGAGATGTCCTCGCAGCCTCTGGTGTGCTCTGGCCTCTGTACAGCAGTGCAAAACGATGAGTCTCTTGCAATTAATTTAGTGGACTTTAAAAAAAAAAAAAAATATCCTGGTAACTATTCAGTCTGCAGCACAGTCAGTGCTAGAGAAAGGATTACTCTGCAAAGGCTGCTGCTGTCAAAAACCCAGCGCCTGCCTCCCTACGCCATCACGTAGCTCTGCGCATGAGCAGGTACCAACGACGACGAGGACGTTCCTGGCCCCAGACCCATCTCTCCGCTGCAGACCAAGTGCCAGCTCTGCTGCCTCGGGGCCATCGCAGGGGCAAAGCAGGCGGCCCCAGAGAGGGTACCCCCGTCCCCCTCCCCACAGGGCACAACACTCTTGATCATCACCACGCTGTGTCCAGCAAGGCACACAGCCAGTCCTTGGCCCTGACATGCATCAGGCATTTTTAGTTTAAAAGTTAACCCAGCTGGAGCAGAATTACCCACGCTGCATCCCCCTGCCACTGGCTCAGCTACAGCAGCAGGACTGGATCAGTGGGGCCCTCCTGGCTCCCGGCCTTGCCTTTATAAACACACTTAATGATCAGCAATGATGTCTTGGCGGCTTCACCCGCTTACACTAATGCCCATGTGCTAGAAGGGCATTTTGCCTGCTCGCAAACAAGCCAATCCCATTTAACAGGGCAGAGATTTAAGAGAGGCAGCCTGCATGGCGCAGCCAAGTGCCAGGCGATCCTCTCCCCGCAGCAGCCCGGCTCCCTGCTGCCACAAAGCTTCTTTGCTTAATGAACCTGCCCTCCCCCGAGGAGGGAAAAGGCATCAAGGGGAGGGAACATTTCTGGAGGTCCGCTGATGCTGGTTCCCAGCAGCCCTTTTAGGTAGGCAAGGCAACACTTGGCTGCCTCCCCGGCTCCCCCATGCAGGGACTGGGACACCGACCGACAGGCACAGGCAATGAGTTAATTTATCTAGTTGAAGTCTGCAGAGTTCAACACCACAGTAGCATCCTGCCCAGCTGATAAATCCGCCCACAAGGGGATCCAACACACCACACAGACTATCCAAGGCAAGAGGCAACAGGTAGGCAGTGAGGGAAGGGGTCTGCCCGCCCTCCAGCCCCCCTCTCTCCACCATGAGACCCTAATGCTTAAGTGTTATTCTCCATCAGTTCGTCAGTGACTCCCAGCCCCAGATCGGTATAAAGGCAGCAGGGTGAAGTTACACCTGGCCTGAGTTTGTTGGGACTGAGCTGTCACCAGTTTGCATTGCTGGTATGGGACTTCCCTTCCACATTGGCCATCCCCCCCATGCAGCCCCCCGGTTTTGTTCACGTAAGGGCAGCCTCTGACCACCTGCCTAGAGGATGCTCAGTGAGCACAGCTGCTACTCAAGGACTTCCCTTGAGCAGTCCAGCCTTGTGCACTTCAAAGGATAATGTCATTTTTCTCCATGGTAGCCCATTACACAGTCATCCAAAGCAAATCTAGCATGTTACAGAAGAGCACATTTCAGAGCTACACACACCTGGGCAGGTGCCCACAGAGGAAGCAGGAGAAGGAACCATCTCAAAACTGGACTGTGTTTGACAAGCCATCTCTTATCACTGACCTTAGCAAGCTTTTCTCCCATCATCAACGTTTTTCTGCTGCCACGATTACACTGAATGAGCTGTACCATCTTCCTGGTGTATATTGCCTTTCTTTGGCCACCATCCAGCGTTTGCCCCACGAGTTCCCTTTCTGTCTCCAAGAAGCTGTCACAAATGGAGCCACAATAACCGTAATACACAGACCACAGCTTTCCAAAGAGCTGGCAGGCAGAGCCAGCAATGATAAAAGATCAACAAGAATTTCAAGTGTTGTTTTAAATGCCTGTTAGGCTGCGAGCTCCCTACTTTTGATCACCAGCCATGCACAGTAGGGTTTTTTTTTTATTTAATTTGTATGCACATGGTGGCCAAGAGGTTTAGGGTGCCACAGTGATGAGGGCACTAGAAACAGAAAGCACTGCCCATGGAGTCCTTCCCTCAACAATGTACAGGCTGAACTGGAAATACAGAGCAGGCAGATGAATGAACAGGCATAGACTAAACAGGTCCCTCCATGAACCCTGGAAGGAGAACCCCTACTGAACAAAAACCTCCATGCTATTGCACAAAAGAAATACAAATGCCTCTTCCTACAGATTTCTTTGCATCTAGGACAATACTTTTCTCCAATATCCATCAACAAAAAGGAGCTACACCCAGTTTTCTCAGTACACAGCCTGCAAGTACATAGTGTTAGCAAAAAGGACTCCTCACCATACACAAAACAGGTCAGATCCCTCCACGGCAGCACACCAGGCCTGGGCAAACACTGACTGGTGCGGTGCTACCCTGGCTTACGCCAGCTGAGGCTGTGACCCCTTCTTCTCCATTGCAGCTGGCATTTCTCAGCCTCCCGCTGGCATTGCTCTCGGTGAGCAGTGATAGTTTCTGCAACGCTGAAGTTACGGGAGCTCGCTGTCAGAAGATGTAAACCAGTTTGCAGTCAGCTGTAATATCATTTGAGCAAGCAGCACAATAAATCAATAGCTGTAAATTAAGCATTTTGTTTACGCTCCACACAGCAAGGCTCTTCCCTGGATGTGAAGCCAGCATCAAAGAGCACGGCCCTTGGATATCATCGCATCCAGCCTGAACCATGCCCAGAGGAGTCACCTGGCACGCTGAGCTGGTGAGCGAGCTGTGCCACCCTGCCAGGTACTGCGACATGGAGACCTATCCAAGGGACTGCTCCTGGCAATCAGCAGTTTGCTGATGGCTCATGCATGTTTCAGCACTGCCTATGCCGGTTGGAAGACTCCCAGGGACAGCGAGAGGTCTGCCACTTCCCTGACTCTCTCCAGCTGCCCTTGGGAGGTGATAGGAAAACATACAGGATCCTCATGCAGGCAGCAGTAGGGCAAATGGAAAGGCAAAAAGGGGAGAAGATTCTGCCATCGAGTCCCAGACTCACTTGCTACCACTGCTGAGGCTGCGACAGACAAAAGTCTCTCTCTACCAGCCCCCGCCTCAACCCAGTCAGAAGCAACTGGGATGCTCCAAGCATGAAAAAGAGGAGAAACAGAGCCTGCATCGCCCACAGCCTCCACACTCAGCTCAGTGGTGCGGTGGTTGACATGAGGCACTCCGACCCCAGGGAGGCATTCACCTGTGCAGCACCCACCACCAACACCCTCAATACTTGGTACCAATGAGCCTGATCCTCCAGTCACCTCCCAGCTGGCCCAGCCATGGCCACAGACCCCTTCTGCCTCCAGAGCGGGATCACACCCTGCTTCTGCTTCCAGCTCTTCATGGGATGGGTGCCCTCTGACTTGGCCCGTTCCCCACAGAAAGGCCTTCAGCCCCAGTTCAACCCACCCAGTGTAATGATGCTTCCCCTCACTCCCACCCCCCTGATGTGTGAGGGACGAGCCCTTTATTGGTGCTTTTTATGATTTCCTGGTAACGTGTATATATCTCCCTTTTGGCACTTTACTGCAGAGGTGAGACTTCAACTCCTATAAACCACCAACACCACGAAGTCAAACAAGTCCCTTTCCCCACATAAACGGCACAGAATAAGCACGGCAGTAATTCACCCAGGATTTCAGG
>NW_009619800.1:220004-235476 GCF_000690535.1 Cariama cristata
TTCCTTTCATCTGAGCTGCCACTTTCACTGTCCCTCCCCGCGCCCGCTCCCCCTTGTCCCGCCTGTGCTATCCATGGCAGTTGCAGGCAGGCACTGGATTAAGGGAAAAGCACCTCAGGAGCTTTGCTACTGTTGTCTGTCTCTACACAGTTTAACCATTATAATCCCTGCTTCTGGGTCAGATGTAGCTCCAGTCACACAGGGGACAGGTTTGAAAGATCTTACACAACTGCTTTAAGCTAAAGCTTTAATAGCACTTGGGTATCAGGGACCTCAGAGGACCACAGTATGAGACACTGCACTGACACGAACAGTGGTAACCCCAAAGATGCACTGTACAAGGATGAGCTGGGAGAGGAAACAGAAGCACAAAAATGAGGAGGGGAAGCAATTTACACAGCAAGTCAGGGGGAACAACTACCCAGACACAGCCTTGACAGCCTGGTCAACAATCAGGACATCACCACACCCTGCGCTCGTTCAGTGAATGAGCAAAAACGTGCCAAACCAAAGCACCCGCGATCCCAGGGGCCAGTGCTACAGGCAGCAGATGTGCATGCACGGCTGCACCTTGTCGCCTGGAGCAATACATGGGTCTTGTGCAGGAGGGTGGAAGGACCATCAGGGACAGAGCCTTTCTGCCTTGGCAGATGCAAGAGAGACCGTGCAGCCTCCTAGCAGGGTGCTGTGGACAACAGGACTCAGCATGGTGAGAGACTAAGGAACAACACTAGGATGACTCTGCCTCCTTCTACCTACGCAGGTCTTTTGGATGGGGGTCTCACAGGCAAAAGCCCTTCTGCTCCATGGCTAACGCTCCATGCTTATGAAAATCAGGCCACTGTCATTTTCCCACTAAACTGTGGGCTTAGCTTTCAACAAGCAACCCTGAAAATACCAATGTATGCAATTTGTCTTTTCCCTGCATGTTGGTCCAGGAAGCATTACTTGTATCCTTCCCCAGATGTGGCTTGAAGGTGACTTGAGCAGAGATAAACGTTATTTCCCAAGTCCCAGGCTAGGGAATCATCAGGCTGCAGCTAATGCCCAGGCACACAGGGCTGCGTCAGCCTTTTCGATCTGCCTGTTCGCCTGCAGTGCCCTGGTCCCCATGTCTGCTTTCTGTCCAGGAGAGCGAATGGTGATCCCTGTCTGGCTGGGACACGATGGCCAGTTAAAAAGGAGAGGAGAGAAAACGAGGTTGAGGTCTACACACCTCCTTGTTTCTTCTGAATAGCCATCCCTGTACCTGCTGGCAGTGCACATTAGGATGGAAAGCCTGTAAAAGGACTTGTTTCTCCTGTCTCTGCCCAAACACTGGTCATGTCCCCCAAGAAACAGGCAAAACACTGTTTGCTGGTAACTTGGCCATACAGCTTCTTCTCAATACTCAGGAGACAGCTGCGTTTTTAACAGGAAAGCAATCCCTGCACTTATTTGTAGTTAGCACACTGCTTGCAGATCCTTCGGGATTGGGGACATTACATATGTGAATGACAGCAATATTTCAGAGGATGACAGTGATAGCCAATATAGACTGTTGAGCTCCCTGTGAGGAGGTATTATGAAGCCCATAAAAGCTGCAAAGGACTTTGCAATTGCCATCAATTTAATGGAGAAGATGCTGCGGTGATGGGCAACAGGCAAAAACCTGAAAAGAGATTAGCCAGCTGAGACAGGAGGGAAATGGAGCATCTCAGCTAAAGATCACAGGAGGGAGGGAGCAGAACTGAGAATTGAACACTGATTCCTGCATATTGAATCATGGCCATAGGCTACAACATGATAGGATTTCCAAGGGAATTCATTCAATAACTTACTGTGAGGGCTTTGAGGGGGTTTGGTGGTGTTTTGGTTGTTGGTTTGTTGGGGTTTTTTTGGTGTGTTGTTTGTTTTTTTTTCCTGTGGACTGTTGAAAATTGACTACTGTATAATTATTTGTGAACACATCTTTTCCACATTTTCAACCAGCTCCAAGGAGGTAAGAAAGCTAGATTTACTCTAGTTCAAGTGCTTTGACTCTCAGCAGAGTAAGTGTGGAACAAGTCCCCAAGCCTCCCAAAGGGAGTGCATAGATCACTCTGAACTCCTTGAGCCCTCTGCAATATTAGCCCTTGATCGCTCCTCGCTCCCAGCCACAGCGAAAGAGCTACACGACTCCACGCGAGCTGGGAAAATAGCTGGGAGCCTCTAAGCCTTTGCTCGTATCTCAGATAACGCTTTCATTTCGGAGTGAGGTGGGTACAGGTACCCTGGGATGAATTCAACTGTAAATATTCAGAGTGATTCATTGTTTGGCTTTTCTCTCCAATCTAAATAGTCGGAGCTGTCAAAATTGATCTGAGTTTTTATGGTACAATACTTTAGAGAGAGAACAAACCGTGGATTAAATTTGCTGTTGTGGCCTAAAATAGCTTTCAAATATCAACACAGGCAAGATACACATAAAAGAGACTATTTCCTTGTGAAGCAAGGCAAGTCCTCACATCTCCATTTAACTATCTTTCTCCCTGGAGGTGCACAGCAGGAAACTGAACATTTGAGCTGCTTCCCTCTCCCCTTCCCCATCATCAGATTAACTGGGAGCCACGCAAAAAAATCTCTTTCGCTCATGAAAGGTCCCCTGCTTGGGCACAGTAAACTGTCCAGGGTGGGAGCAGAGCTGAAAATAATGAGTGGTCCTTGCTTTCTTATTATACCATTAATGTAATGCTTATCAGAACAGAAGATTATTTTTCTTCAGTGCATATAAATGCTCTGACTTCTATTTCTGTACGCTACACCCTCCTTGCCCCCCAGTAAATAATAAAAAGGAGTGTGGATCACCTAGCTCCCAGGTCCAGGGATGTTCACGGGTTTGCACGCCCCTTTGCAAGCACACAGGTCTCCCTACTGCATCAATGATCCTCTTTCCCCCTTCCAATACAAATAGCCTGACTCTGCTTCCCTCTCCATTGCAGGGAAGCTGCAGACACAAGAGATTGATGGCAGATTAGAAATGAGTATCCATAGCAAGGAAACAGTTAGCTGCTTACAAAAATAAAGAACAGATAAAAACCTCATCTGGTAATTCCCAGATCCCCAGGATCTGAAGTGGTGAGTAGCCTCTAAATGATTTTCTTCTGAGGTTGCCACAACACGTCCAATAGATGTATAAGGATACACGTATATTGGCCTAACTGTCATATCCCGATGGGATGTGTCACTCTTCTTCGGGTTTAATCCTGAGCCACTGCAGATGACAAAACGCTGCCCTGCTGAGTCTGTCAGGGTGGCATTGATAACTTGGTTTCCATCACCTTTCTTTGGGGTAACCTTTTCTCCACGGACACCCGCTCCCAATAGATCCTCCTCTGGCTACAATTCTGCTGCAGGCAGCAGGCAGACAGGATGTATTTTGTCACTTGATGGTGAGAAAGGAGCAAAACGATGAAAGAAAAGCCCTGTCCAGAGGGAAAATGCTCTAAAGTTAAAAAGACAGAAGAAGAAAACAATTTTTTTCCAGCTGGAAAAAAATCCATGTGTACTTGTCACTAAAGCTTTCTAAATTTCAGCAACTGCTTAGGTGAAAGGCAGTCAAAAATATGGGTGGGTAGTAGTTGTAATTCAAGGCAGTCCACATCCCACTATGAGCACAGAAACATTCCAATTACACAAAGTGCTAGGGGAAAAGATAACATTTTCTTTTGTTGGTTTCACTTAAAAAAACAGAACAAGGCAGTTTCTTGAAAGAAGGCCAGCTTTTGCAAGAGGCACCTTCCAGCGTTTCATGCAAAAATTATCAAGCAAGCCACTGTGAGGCGATGTTATATTGAAAAAGTAAAGAAAAAAAAAGAAAAAAGCAGCATTGGCAGGTGAAATTTTGTGGAAAGGAAATGAAGAATTCCTCACACAAATATACCACCATCCTCAGCTCAGGGGCTGTGGAAAAGCAAAAAAGGACAAGAAAAGAAAAGAACGCTCTCCATTTTTACAACTATTTTTCATTGTTCTGTTTGGACATCTCCTAGTAAGCTTTTTCTTTGTTTAAGGACACAATGTAAAAATCACCAAACATGCATTTTTACCTTTTAATTCAAAGATTAAGCTCAGTGTTGGAGTCAGGCTCCACTGCATGACATGACCCAAGACACAACCACATTGTGGATCAGACCAAGAATTATCTGTGCAGCCAGTGTGATCTACTAAATATTGGCCATGGGAGCAAGAGATGGAGCAGAAAACCTAGGTGACAACAGGAAAAACATTGGCCAAAGAAAGAGCTCTTTAGGCCAACTGTTGACTGAAAGAGGCCTGGAGCCATAAGCAAGGAAACACTTTCCAGCTTCAAACTGTGGTGAAAGAAATGGGGCTTGCTGCGTCTCTGCTAAAGAACAAGCTGTGACAGTGCCCCACCTCCATCTTCAGACTTCCTCCCAATGACCAGGATAAGCTCTAACTGAAATAAATACTATGAGATGTTGTTTGCTGCACCTCCACGGCCTTTGTATCCGTGTGACGGTAACTCTGTGCCTCAGTTTCCCCTGCACAGGATGAGACTACAGCCTTTGCTTTGTCCAACTGCTCTCTGAGGCAATGAGAGCCTTTTACTGCGGGTTTTTGCGCTGTGATGCACAGAGCAGGAGAGGTGCTCCAGTGACACAGTAAATCAAGAATACTGAGCAAACTCCCTGCCTTGAGGCTACAGTGCTCCTGACCACAGCCACATGGACACCATACTATGAAGCGGCTTTTCCAAGGGAGACAGACCCATTTATAAAAAGAAACCTGGAGGCAGGAGGAAGGGGCTGCTCCCCAAAGCACCAGGCTACTCTCCAGAAGCCATGCTGCATCCCACTGGACTCCCAGCAGCAGACAATTAATAATGTAGTGGCTGTCTGCTCCTGCGAGGGACCCAGGGGAGGCAGGCCAGCAGCTGCCTACTGCTCCATTATTGAACAGATCTGCGAACAAACGTAATCTGTTTTTTCCATTTATTTTCCAGCGATTACCGCATGCTGTCTTTGTCTAGAAACTCTGCAAGCCTTCTTCCATCCATTTGCGTATCCCTGGTCAGTCCCTAGCTCCTGAGGGTCTCCCGACTTCATGGCACATCTCTAGATCTCAGACCTTCTAGCCAAGCCATGCTGCAAAATTAAACCATGAATGCCCAAGAACTGGGAGAGGAGGACCAGGTTTCACAGGGTTCCTCTGCAGAGCAGGTGAAGAGGAAAGGAGTTGTACGTGTAACAATTTGGGGAAGGCTTGGAAATATAGTCTTACATTCTTTAAATTAATATCAAACAATCCAAAAGACAGATTTAGATTTATCACTGGATCACAGCCACCTCTCCTCACTATCAACCAACAGGAGATGCTCCCACATCACAGGATGGAGGCCTGGCTCCAGTCAAACAAGGGCAGATCTGTCACTTTAACTCCTGCTTTGTTTGCCTTACAGTAGCAATACCTGAGTCACCAAGGAAAGAGAGATATTTGCCTTTTCACTTCCCCATGACTACATACTAACAACTCTCAGATCACAACTGCAAAGTGAACTCCATCTTCACGTGTATCCAAGAGGGGTGGGTGGAAGACAACAGAATCTAACAGGATCCTTCTGAAGTGGCTCAGATCATCTCTCCAGCACCAAGAACAACAAACATTGTCCCAGCAGATCATCTTCAGCTGGATCCTTATGCTGCTCCAGTAGCAGATCTACAAAGCAGTGCCACTCCTGCAAGTTTATTATCAAGGTTGGTCAGAGCAAGGCTCAGATTTGCTATTGCACTAAGCACAGATGGATGATAAGGGTGACTAATCCCTGATTGCCATCCAAGAGGCTATTCTGCAGGATCTGGAGCAGAAACATGAAATTACCATTCCCCAGGCTATTTCTATATAGTTCCCATTTGCGTCTGTCAGCAGGTGCCACAAGGAAGAGAATCTCCTCTCTGCTGCCAGAGGCAAGGAGACCATGGACGACTCTGATGGATACAAGATTTTCTGAAAGCAATCTGTAACTTTTAGGTTCACTGTTTTTGCCTCAGTCCCCCCAGCATTCAGTATACCTTTTCTACACAAAAAACCAGCTTTAAATGTTGTCATGAGCTAATAGACAAGTCTTAATGGGTCTGCACATCACTGCCCAACCTGCAGGCAAATGTTCCTCTGCATTAAAGCAGGGCTATTAGAGGAAGAGACACCCTTCAGAGTATCAGCTGGCACTTCCAGCATCAGATAATGCTTTCCCTCCAGTGAGATGAAAACTTAAGAGGAGAGGAGGAACAAAACCAAGATGAGAATAAAGAAAAGAAAAATAGATGGGAGTCTGCCAGTGTTGCAAGGTGTGCCGGCAAGTGGGCAGTCAGCTTCTCTCCACTTGAGAAAGGACATGTTATCACATGTTCAGGCCTCAAGAACGTGGCCGTTGTATCCGGTAAGCACACATTCACTTTCCTAAAGTTACGTGGCTTCTCTGTAATCACTGCTGGCTGCCAGTATTTCACTACAGTTAAATCTCCACCTAAGGACATGCTGCCCCATAACAGGACCCCAGCGTCATGATGAAGTGCTGTTACTTTCAGGTCTAACCTCAGAGCTGAAGGATTCAGAAGAGCTTGTTTGCCAACGACACACCAGAGACCATTTAAGAGTTACTCAAAGAGGCTTCGTAAAGGCCAGGGCTGAGAACAAAAAGCCTTTTGGTACAAATCCGTGACAACACTAACGTATATTAACCCACGGCGCACAAACCCTTTAAACAGCATGAAGAAACCATTAAGCAAAACCCATCAAAAACACATAAAAACCATGCTTGCAGAGCAGGAAAGGGATGGGGGAAAACGTACAGTGCTTTCTGAATGGCTGGCTGGGGAGGAAATGTTTGCAAAAAGAATGCAAAGACCCCCAGGAATCTATTAAATTCAGCATCACCACAATGCATTGCTAGTGTGGAAGGCCTAATTATACTCTAATCATAGCCCTCAACCCAAAGTGCAGACCTGCTTCACTGAGATTTGTACCTGGAGGATACGCAGTACTTCTTTTCAGAGATATTTGCCTGCTCCAATCTCTTGCTCTAACACAAGAGGGTATTTGATGTCCACATGCAATGCACTGAACCAGAATGCGCTCCCATCTCAGCATCTTGAAATAATTGAGAGTCCTTGGAGCCAAACGCAGAAGTGGCTGAGCAGCCGTAAGGCACTAGCACTTTGCTCCCATGCTGTGTGTTCATCTGAAGACCTCAAAGCTCTTTAAAAACATCACAGTGCCTTGCTGGAGCCATTATTAAACTCATTTAGCTGGCGGGTAGACAGAGGCCCAGACAGGATAAACAGGATTGATCAGCTCTGTAATGGCAACCCAAAACAATCAGCTCTGATTTTCCTTACCTATCCCAAAGACTTTTCTGTTCCATAGTAAGGCAAGGGGACATTATTGCAAACTTCTCCCTTCTCATCGTAATTCACTCTTCATCCCCATCTGTTTTGAGACAGCAGTAGCAAGAGTGTTCCCATGGCTGCTTTTACCTCTGTGCTACTCAAATACAGGCACAACTGGAAAACTCTACTTTCAATCTAGAATTTTCATGAGCAGAAGACCAGCCTGTAGCATAACAACAGGTTTTGGTAAGGAAGAGTGCTTGCCACACACCAAAGTGCTTGGCTAGCAAGGCTGGATACACAGAAGTAATGAAAAATTTGAGCCATCCTTCTGTCACATTAAGAACACTGATCAATAAAAATGCTATATTGAACAGCATAATAGAGTTGTTAAAGATCATTGCTGCTTCTTTAGCTAACAAATCAGCTTCTGAAAAAAAATCAGTTTTTTATGGAACCTAAGAAGATATATAAACATTGGCTGAGATCACCAGCAGGTGTAAATTGATGTAGTTCCACAGATAGTGGTTCAATTGCCTTGATTTAAAATCAGCTTAGCATTTGAGCATGTAATATTAGGCAGTAGTAAATAATTCCCATATAAATTAGGAGGAGGGTAAGGGGGTCAGACCAGACTGAAGCTATTTGCTGTCTTTAGTCTCCATGCCGCTTGCATGTCATGGAAGTTTCTCCATGAAACTCTCAATATCGCCAAGATACTCAGGGTCACCTCTAGGGTCCTAGCTGGTACCACTGACCTGTGAGATTGCATCTCATGAATCAGGCTGTTTCCTTCAGACTGAAAACCAAGGATGACAATAATGTAATTCATCCATTCAGAAAGGATCCCCCACTCTTGTCCTGCTGAGCCAACCTTTCTTACCTATCACTGATACCACACTTTCTGTCTATCCCATCACTCCACGCAATTAGAAAAGAAACAAGCAAAGATGGATGTGCTCTAGAATATTTTGTGACCTGCATTCATGAGCAAACATGGGACTTATGATAGTAATTTTCAGGTTTTTTACCTCAAAAAAAAAAAAACCAAACAAATGCGTTAGGTATTCAAATAAACTGAGGACTACCACCCAGCTGCAGAAGTCCTATCCCAGTAGAATGTGCATGGAAGGAAAGGGCCTGAGCACCTGCTTATGCTCAGTTTCTCATTATGAAAAGCACTAGCAGCCTCTGCCCAGTCTCACACTTCTCCCAGTCTGGCTCAGCCCCTTGCTTCAGGAGAACGTCAGCGCGTGGGTTGCGATGTGAGGCTGACCCTCTACATCAGTCTTTCTGGCAGCTGCTCTGTCAGCAGCCAGCATGGGAATAACAGGATCTCATCTGATCTCAGGAGCTAAGTCGGGTCAGGTCTGGTCAGTACTTGGAAAGGAGACTGGTTGGGAATACAGGTGCTGTAGACCTGGAACCTGATGGGATGCATCCACGAGTCCCGAGGGACCTGGGCGATGTCACTGTGAGGCCACTCCATAACATCTGAAAGGTCATGGCAAATGGGGGTGATTCCTGAGGTCTGGAAGAGATCAAATGCCACTTACATCTTCAAAAATGGCAAGAAAGAGGATCTAGGGAACTACATCTTGATCTCTGGGGAGGCAATGGAGCAAATAATCCTGGAAACCCTTTCCAAACACATGAAGGTTTTTCTCTCCCTGTATCAACCTGCTAGAAAGGCAGGGGGCAGGGGGAAAGGAGCAAAATGTAGGCTTCCTGCTCTTGCCATAGCTACTGGTATAACCCCAACTGATTTGAATCGGAAGCCCTGCTCCAAAAAGGGCTTTATTTAAACAGATGTGGCTTCTGTTAAGAGAGAGAAATAGAGTCTGCTTCATGACTTCATGCTTCTAGAATTCTCCACTCTGATCCCAGGAAGACCCCCTGAAGGAGGAAAAACTTTCACCAAGACAGCAGACCCATCAGAGACCATGTACTGGGCTGGGCATGGGTACGGGTTCAAAAAGCAGGGGTAGTTTGCAGAGGAAGCACCTGCTATCTACACAGCATCAGTGATCTGCAGAAGCCCTAATCTGATCAGCTCAGATTAAGTCCAGCAAGATCGTTAAGATTAGCAGGATTCCAAGGCATAATATCAAGCTGAGTTCCCACAGGAATCAGCCAACTCTGTCTTTGATATCTTCTCCTTAGACTCAGGCACTATATTTCAGCCACCACAAGCAAACAAAACTGGAGAGAATACAATCAATGCAACAAAAAAAAAGTTTTAAAAATCGGAACTATTTCCTGCAAAAGTCCCCTATATGCTTTGCCTGGAAGTGTATTCTGAGGACATGAGAAATACCAGTCCCAGAAGAATAAAAGAAATGGCAATGCGACTGCAGTACAGAGAAGGAAAGCATCTCCCATGAAACGCTGCTGGGAGGGGACCAGCATCCCACCCAGGAGCACCCTGCGTTTGCCAGCACAGCCCCTGAACGCGAGCAGCTCTGCCCATGGGTTGGTACCACCCATCCAAGGCAGGTACTCTGGTACCAGCCCAGAAGTGAGACTGAGCTCAGATTCCTGCCCCCAGCCTTGGCCAACTAAGCCGTACATGCATGGCTGGTCAGCAGGCTCAGGAGCTGAAACTGCCCTCATTGCCCCTAGATATTGTCCTATTTTAAACCCACAAGACCCAAAGCTCAACATAGGCTTTTTTGTCTTCCAAAGGAGAAAACCAGTTCACCACAGAGGGTAACAGATTAGAGGGGGTTTTATCAGGGCCTGATCCTTTATACCAGACCACAAGTAAGTAGGGAGAAAGAGGTTTCCCATCTTTCCTATCTATTTACTTATCTAACCACAGCAGATATGTCTTCAGGCTCCTCTGTGGCTGGTGCCACTGGGCACAGCAGAGAAGACAAGCTGCACGCAGCCCTTTGCTGGCATCGTTTGCTGTGTTGCCTTCCAGATGCTTGGCAATCGGCAACTTCCCCAGGCCATAAATCGCACAGGACTCAAAATGAAGTCTCCTGCATTCACTCCTGTTTTATTAATCCCATGAGGCATTAGGGGACCTTTTAGCAGCAGAATGACAGATAAAGGGAAAGGTAATAAACCAGAAGTGGCTCCCAGACAAACAAGCTTTACTCCCCACAAAGGTGCTTTTGGTCGTATCTTTGAAACATTAATTCTAGCTGTGGCTCTGCCACCTGCCTGCCTCATCTTCACCAGCTCTGCAATAGAAATGCACTTAGTTACCAGCAACTGATGATTTTCTGAAGACCCTGCCATAACCGTGAGGGAACAAGCGGCAATGCACCGTGATGTCTTCAGCAAGACATTTCAGGAGCATCTGTGCCTTGTCCACAAAACTCAACTCATGTGTCTATGATCCATCACCTCTGAACACCTCTCCAGGTGCTGGGCTGTTAAAGCAGCCCCCTCTCCCTGACCCTTAGGAAGAAACCCTCCAACAACTTCAAAGGTAGCAACATTTCCACCTTATGCGAGCAATAGCCGCACAGGTGCAAAACAAAGATGCTCATATTAGCTCACATCACTTGGCGTAAAGGGCAACACATGGGAGGATCCGGTGTCACCTCTGTCTCATTCCAGCTATGGTCTCCAGGCAGAGAAAAGCACCCTGACACCCAGACTGGGGCTCATCGACCTCCTTAGCATCAGAGCCCCGTCAGCACAACAATGACAAGGGATGTTACGGTGACCTGTATCACTAATAAGCTGCAAGGTCTTGGCATTTCTTCACCTTGCTGACCCTGTCTAGTGAGTGGCATGGCACTAAACTACTTATTTCACCTTGCCTTTGCCTGAAGTTTCCTGCCAACAACAACAAAACCCATTCTGTGTATTAGGTATGCCTCTGATCACAATCACCCGGCCCTGTGTTACATCCCGCTCCCTGGAGAAGAGAGCCTGCCGTGTTTTGCAATTCCATGCCCCAATCTCTTTAGACAGATTTCACAGTAATTGTAAAGCTGAGCCGCCCGAATTGCACGCAGTGCCTTCGCTTCAATGTTTATCCAAGGTGCTGCAGATTTCCAGCTGCGATCTGTCAGCAATTATTTCCGTACCCTTCACTTCACCCTTGTATGCAAGCATGTGCCGAGGAGTGAGCAGTAATTAAAAGAATTGGGGTCTATTTAATTACCTTCTGACACCACAGCGCAACAGTTGCCTTCAAAGCAGTGCGAATCCCAGCAAACCAAATCTAACGGCAGTCGAGCAGCAGCGTGGGACCTGCATCGCATTAGTGTGGGTTGCCTCTGTTTGCAGGGCAGGGGAAAAAAGCAGCAAGCTTCTCATTTCCAGTTAGGAAGGAAACATGCCACTTTCAGACCAAAACCTATCATAGAAACCAATAAAATTTTTAAAGGGAAACTCTGAGTGTGACCTTTAGGCTGTGGCAGCTTTCAGCCCTGGCAGGTTCAGCAAGGAACAGGCTGGGGTATTGCAGAAAGGACACGGGGGTTGCCCAAATCCACCCACATGAGTCAGAAAGATTTGGTTTTACACAGATTCACAGTAACTCATTCCTCAAGCACGAGAAAGGTCTTGTCCCACACAACTTTCCCCTCGTTAGCATCAGTGCCTGTTTTTAAGAAGTTAATAGCAGCCTGGGAAAGCAATGGGGAGAGGAGGTAAAATCTGCACCTCCTGCAGCCCCACAGACCCTCAGAGGAAGGATCCAGACTGTTCCCCCACAGCCTCTTCCACAGGAGAGATGAATTGTGAATATCTACCATCATGCAGCCTCAGGTGAGTCATCACAGAGCCCCACAGCATGGGTGGTCCCTAAAGGAAACTCTAATGGCCCACAAGTCCCAGTGTGAACTCATGCACTGGGATACTGGGGCTGAGCAATTCCACCTTTGCCTGCTCCCAACTTGCCATTGTGCCAGGATGTAATTGCTTCTCCTCATCACCCTTTCACCCTGGATCCCATGGGCTGAGTCTATGTGAGTTTGTACTTGTGAAGGTTGTGGTCCTGCAAAAAGGCATCTTATTTTTATCTGCAGTTCAGGCAGAGGGCACGGGGCCATGGCGAAGGATGCCCTGCAGCCCTGCCTCCCAAGCAGGTGATCTCAACCCTCCTGCATTAGCAGCAGTTCTTCTGTAAGAAGTCTCACCTCTGAGCTGTACCCTTGATCCTTTCACCTTCTGCCTTAGGGGAAGACATAATTATCTTCAGAGAGCTTTGGAAATTAGGGAAGCCTGAGTGATGGCTCAAACACCCCTGTGCCAGGACCACCACGGCAGCTTCAGACTCTTTCAGTCCTGCCTTTGGGGATGCTGGCTCCCCGCACCAATCCGTTACAAACTTGTGGTGAAGAGACAGGATGTAGAAGCCACAAACTGTTCCTCTGCAGAAAGGAAATGAAAACCAAGTCGAAAAATCTAACCACACACTCTCAAGCTCATCAGGACATGACCAGAAAGAAAGCACGGAAGGGAGATCCTTCAAGATGACAGCAGAGTCCATGCCACGAGCCTGATTCAGACCAACTCCAGAAGGAGCTGCAGGTGCAGAGCACCTCTGAAGACAATGTGCTTTTAGTTTTGTAAGTCACCTTGGAACTCACAAATACAAGCCAGATGTTCCTTGAGAAAGACATGCTACCATTTCCTCCTTAAACAGAAAGCCATTCCAGAAACTGGCAGGATATTAAGACTTTTTTTCAGGACAAAAATTGAGTTAGGAGAAAATCTCTTCCCCATAAACCATTCAATTAATTCTGTCCTCACTTCTTTTTTGTTTTTTACTGGTGTAAAACAAGGGAAAAAGATGCCTGTCGTTTTCTAAGCTGTTTGCTGGACGTATGCAAAATACAGGATTGTTCTGATCGATTTTGGATGTAAGAATCGATGTCATATCTCTGTTCTGCAAAGGGCAGTTTCTCTCAGAACCCAGTGAGAATATTCACATTTATGACTTGAAACTCATTTTCTGGAAAAGTTCTCCATGCTTTGCTTAAAATTCATTGTTTCTTGTAAGCTCATTCGCTAGAATATTAATAGAAGGAAAACATATAAAAGGAAGAAATGCAGCTGACAGGAATTTGGTTAAAAATTCAAACCAATGTTCACAGGACTTTTCAATTTCCCAGCTCTGGGTTGTATAATTTTCAATGCACAGGCCCTGAAACAGGCCTGAATTCTAATGCTATTTTGAAAAGAAAAGACATGATGAATGTTTTGGCAGATTCTTGATTTTCTTTTTAGCTCACTGTGAAGATATGATTGAAAATGCAAAGAGACATCATGGGAAAAAAAGAAAGGAGATGAAGGACAGAATGTTACACAGGAGGAAAGAGCCTGCAGAGCCAAAGCTGCCAAAAATTGTGTTTCTCTTAATACAAATTTGGCTCCAAAGCAACCACAGTCAAGACCAAATGGTGCACAAAACCACTTGCCTTTGGTGGAGCTCCATCGGGGTGAGGAGGCTACAGGAGACAATTGATAAGAGCAGTGGTTTGGAAAACACCCGCGGGCTCCTCTCACACAGCTCTGATTTTCATTTGACTCCACGCTCCAGGGGTGAGCGATGACTGTCCCAGTGACCAACCCATCAAAGCATTCAGGTCCTGTAACTAAGTTGCATACCTTTGTGTATATTTCCATTAGACAAAATAAATACTTAAGATCTAGAATAGTATCACTCTAAGTCGCAGAATAAAAGAAGTTGGTGGGAAAGGTGGGAGGGAGAAATGGCTGAGGTAGTTACTAATGAGGAACTACCCTGTAATTACAGATTACCAGTACCTCGTCAAAAGGCAGCAAAGCCCAAACACCTGCAAGAGGCACAAACTATTTCATAGCCAGAGCTCTCCTCACCACAGACTCTGCAAGCAGCAGAAGACTTGGCCTCACAGATGGCATCTGCTCTCTATCCACCCCCCTGTTTCTCTCCAGCCGTAATTGAGAAAATCACCAGCAATCAGAGGAACTCAGCTGCTCCCAGCCCATCATGAAACAGGGCTGGAACAGCTGAGCTGCATCTTTTTACAATTATCCTTCCTCCACCTCTCTAACTAATAACAGTTTCATGAAGAATAAACCTTGCCACACCTGAAATACTTCAAATTAAAGGGATGCTCTGGCTCTGCTTCATCAGTAGCAATGAGGAGACAGCACCAGAGCAAGCTGCCTTACTGAATCCATTCAGTCACTGCTCTGGGTGTTAAAATACCACCTGTAAGAGGAGCTGAAATGTGAGCTGGCAGCACTAGTGCAGGGGAAAATATCACCTACCTACGGAGAAAAACCAAATAAACAAAACCCAAAACATTTGACGATATAAAGGCAGCAAGGTAGGAGCAAAACAAGAAAGGATCTCAGCAATGCACCCTACTCTATTGGAGACATCACATTATACTCCAGGATCTCCCTGAGTTACTGCTTGAATTAAAAGCGGGGAGGGGGACTCCTAAAAATATTAATAAGGACTGAAGTAAAACAAGCAGTGTACTAAAGTTATCTCAAGGTAATTTCATATGTAAGGAAACTGAGGGAAACCAGTTGCCAAAGGGAACCAAATGACAGTAGATAAAGTACTGGAAGGACTAACGGTGACCAAAAAACATATTGTGAACTGCAAACAGAGCCTTTAAAATAGTTGTTTCTCCCTTCTGTACTTTGTGATGTGAATGCAGAGGCTTGATGTGACTGTTTCACACCAAATCAAGGGAAGATGGTGAGGGAGAGTATCGCGTGCTCCCCACACACACCCCAAGACCATATAAGACCAGCTGAAAAAAAAAATACATACAGTAAACAACCAAGAAAATAAATAGCAGAGAATATTTCACTCAGTCTTTATCAAAGGACAAGCAGTTGACCAAGATCACTACAACTGTTCTGGGGCTGGAACATGACCCACAGTAATTAAGCTCATCAGTATAGGCCAGAGGAGCAAATATCCCTCATGGAAACTGCAGCTGCAATTCCCAACGAGCAGAGCACAACCATCTGCACTGGAGTCTGGCTGTGACAGCTGCATTTCAAGACTTCTTCAGACTTCCAACATCCTTTTAGCCATCTTTCATCTGCTGTGCAAATCCACTTCCAGAACTCAGCCCCTCGTGAGAATGCCAGGAAAAATGAACTGTCAGGCACTGACTTAATGCAGG